>NC_066536.1:13386729-13394229 GCF_024679095.1 Eriocheir sinensis
TATGTGTACCTGATTGTCATTTATTCCTGTGTGAAAATAATATTTACTGAAAAAGAGCGAAAGAGACCGAAAAAAACGTATAGTTAAAATATGCACTATACGGTTTTATTTTTAGATTTTTTTTAATGGATTGCTGTAAATGTCAATACGATATTATGATTCTTTTTTTTTATTTTGTCAACATTATCATATATTATTTAGAGACGTATGACAACAAGCGCAATAATAATAATAATAATAATAATAATAATAATAATATCAATAACAATAATATTAATAACAAGTGCTTCAATAATTATAATAACAATAATGATATATAGATAATTTACCTTCCATTAGCTTCACCTCCATCCCTCCACCTCCACCACCACCACCTCCACCACCACCACCTCGACTTTAAAATAATCTCATTAATATAATATAAATGTCAGGCCTCAAATATCTCGCTTTTGTCCACCTCACTAACTTTTCGACGCCTCGCTGTGAGAGAGAGAGAGAGAGAGAGAGAGAGAGAGAGAGAGAGAGAGAGAGAGAGAGAGAGAGAGAGAGAGAGAGAGAGAGAGAGAGAGAGAGAAGAAAAAGAACGAGGGAAACACAATAATAACATAAGAAGGAAAGAAAAGAAAGAATGAAAAGCAGAAGGAAATAAAAAGAAAAAAAGAAAGAAAAAGAAACGGAAAGACAACAAGAAAGTAAGAAAGAGAGAAAAAAGAAAGATAGATAAAGGAAAGTATGAAAAAGAATGAATGGAAAAAAGGAAAAAATGGAAAAAAAGAAAAAGAAAGAAAGAACGCAAATAAAGAAAAAGAAAGAAAATGAAGAAAAAAACAATTGAGAAGAGAGAGAGAGAGAGAGAGAGAGAGAGAGAGAGAGAGAGAGAGAGAGAGATGGAAACATGGGCATGTATACGAATGAAGAATCGACAGCGGAAGGGTGAGGACAGCGAGAGAGAGAGAGAGAGAGAGAGAGAGAGAGAGAGAGAGAGAGAGAGAGAGAGAGAGAGAGAGAGAGAGAGAGAGAGAGAGAGAGACTAGCACGGTTGGATGGACGTGCGGGAGGGAGGGAAAAGGGGACGGACGAAAAGGGTGCAAGAGAAAAGAAGTAAAAATGAAAAATGGAGAAGCGAAACAAATATAACGTGAAATAGGGAGACGAACAATAACAATAAATGAATAAATAAACAACAGTAGGGAGAGGAAGGCATGTACAGGCACTAAATGAATAGGTCCGTAAGGTAACGTCAGGGTACAGGTGTTTTAAAATGGGAAATAGGTTACGTGTTTGCTTTAGACGAGATAGGTTAGGTCAGACAAGTTAGGTTAGGGACAAGTTAGGACTCAGGTAAGTTACGTGTTTGCATTAGAGAAGTTAGGTTAGGTTGGACAAGTTAGGTTAGGTTAGACAAGTTAGGTTAGGTCAGACAAGTTAGGTTAGGTCAGACAAGTTTAGTTAGGTCAGACAAGTTAGGTTAGGTCAGACAAGTTAGGATAGGGACAAGTAAGGAGAAGTTAGGTAGGTTACGTGTTTGCATTAAATAAGTTAGGTTAGGTTAGACAAGTTAGATTATGTCAGACAAGTTTGGTTAGGTCAGACAAGTTATGTTAGACAAGTTAGTTTAGGGACAAGTTAGGTAGGTTACGTGTTTGCATTAGAGAAGTTAGGTTAGGTTAGACAAGTTAGGTTAGGTCAGACAAGTTAGGTTATGTGAGACAAGTTTGGTTAGGTTAGACAAGTTAGATCAGACTAGTTAGGTTAGACAAGTTAGTTTAGGGACAAGTTAGGTAGGTTACGTGTTTGCATTAGAGAAGTTAGGTTAGGTTGGACAAGTTTAGTTAGGTCAGACAAGTTTGGTTAGGTCAGACAAGTTTGGTTAGGTCAGACAAGTTTAGTTAGTTCAGACAAGTTTAGTCAGGTCAGACATGTTAGGTTAGGTTGGACAAGTTAGGTTAGGTTGGACAAGTTAGGTTAGGTTAGGTCAGGCAAGTTTAGTTAGGTCAGACAAGTTAGGTTAGGTCAGACAAGTTAGGTCAGACAAGTTAGGTTAGTCAAGTTAGGTAAGGGACAAGTAAGGACACAAGTTAGGTAGGTTACGTGTTTGCATTGGAGAAGTTAGGTTAGGTTAGACAAGTTAGGTCAGACAAGTTTGGTTAGACAAGTTTGGTTAGGTTAGACAAGTTAGGTCAGACAAGTTAGGTCAGACAAGTTTGGTCAGACAAGTTAGGTTAGGTTAGACAAGTTAGGTCAGACAAGTTAGGTCAGACAAGTTAGGTTAGAGAAGTTAGGATAGAAAAGCTAGGTCAGACAAGTTAGGTCAAACAAGTTAGGTTTGACAAGTTTGGTCAGACAAGTTTGGTCAGACAAGTTAGGTTAGACAAGTTAGGTTAGACAAGTTAGGTTAGACAAGTTAGGTCAGACAAGTTAGGTCAGACAAGTTTGGTCAGACAAGTTAGGTCAGACAAGTTAGGTCAGACAAGTTAGGTCAGACAAGTTAGGTCAGACAAGTTTGGTCAGACAAGTTAGGTTAGGTTAGGCAATCTGTATTAGACAAGTTAGGTTAAACACGTTAGGTTGAGCAAGTTAGGTTAAATAAAACAGGTTAGGCTAGACAAGTTTGGTTATGCTTATGGACAGGTTAGGCCAGCTATACATACATAACTGTTAAGTATGAAGAAGTTGTATTCAGTCAAGCCTGCGACCACTCAGACTATCTTTCCAGGAATTAACCCAAAAGTAAATAAAAAAAGATAGAGAAATGCTTGATATTGAGAGAAAAACCCGAAAAGGTCCAGGTATCCATAAAACAAAATAGGGAATGGATTGTAACGGGAAATGTGTGACCTGTAAAAACAAGAAATATGTAAAGGAAAGAAATATTAAGTTGTGAAAGCCGCCCTCAGTGAAGCACGGGTCACGGCCTATATAAATGACCTTTTTAAACCTTTTTCTTAAACCCCCGTAGCTACTTTATCGTGGGAATAGTAATTAGATTTTGATAATGAATGAATAAAATAAGTTCTTCTGAAGATGGATAGATAGGTAGGTAGACAGTAGTAGTAGTAGTAGTAGTAGTAGAAGTAGGAGAAAGAGTAGGAGGAGGGACAAGAGGAGGAGGAGGAGAAAAAGTAGGAGGTAGAATAGGAATAAAAAAAGAGGAAAAAAAGAGAACAAGAAAGAGGAAGAGTAGGGAGAGAGAGAGGAGACTAGTGAAGGCTCAGAACGAAGGGAGAAAGGGAGGGAGGAGGAGGGGAGCAAAAGGAAAGGAAAGGGTGAAGGGAAAGGGAGCTTGGAAGAGAGAACGGGAGGACCGGAGGGGGGCGGCACCGAGGGGAAAGAGGAAGGGAGGGAAGGGGAGAGAGGGGGGGGGGCTTCGTAATGTCTGGTCGAACTCTCCTCCTCTCTCTCTACGTTCCTCCTTTGCCGAATAAACGAAGGCGAGCAACGGGGAGAGAGAGAGAGAGAGAGAGAGAGAGAGAGAGAGAGAGAGAGAGAGGAGGCGTATTACTCTGATTGGCTACCAGAGAGAGAGAGAGAGAGAGAGAGAGAGAGAGAGAGAGAGGAATGAATGACAAGAAGAACACGAGAAGGAAGGAAAGAAAGAATAGGGTAGTAAAAGAAAGAAAGAAGGAAGAAAAAAAAGAAAGAAAGACTAACAGAAAAAAAGGGAGAAAGAAAGGGAAAGATATGTGAAAAAAAATGAAAGGAAAGGAAGCAAAGGAATGAATGAAAGAGAGAAAGCCATAAAAAGAAAGAAACAAACAAACAAAGAACAAAAGAAAGAAAGAAAGAAAGAAAGAAAGAATCGAAGAAGCCAAATAAGAAAAAGGAGGAAAGAAAGGATGAATAGAAGAAAGCAAATAAGAAAACGGAAGAAGAGAAGAAAACAATTAAGAGAGAGAGAGAGAGAGAGAGAGAGAGAGAGAGAGAGAGAGAGAGAGAGAGGAGATAATGATGATGAGAGAGAGAGATGATAATAATGATGGATGAGAGGAGAGAGAGGAGGAGAGGATGGATGAAGGAGAGGAGGAACGGAGGAAGATGTTGATAATGATGTAAGAGTATAGTAAAGAAGAAATGGTAGAAGAAAATGAACTAGAAAATGAAGAACAACAAACGAGAAGAAGAAAAAGAAGACGAAAATTTAAAAAAGAAGAAGAAAAAGAGGGAGAAAAGGAAAATTAAGAAGAACAAGAAGAAGAAGGAGAGCACGAAAAAGAAGAAAAAGAAGAAGAAGAAGAACGAGAAGACGAAGGAGAACAAAAGAAGAGAACAGCAATGAAAAAAAAAACAGCAAAAACAAAACAAAAAACAAGAAAATCAAGAAGAGCAAGGAAGAAGAAAATAAAGAACAAAAACAAGAAGAAAACAAGAACGAGGATGACTGTGAAGAAGAACAAGAAAAAGAAAACTGATAAAAATGAGGAGAAATATTTGGTACGATAATATGAAAAAAATCTAATAATAAACATAATAACAACAACACTAATAATAATAATAATAATAATAATAATAATAATAATAATAATAATAATAATAATAATAAACAATAATCTGTGGTGTAATGACCCGACTCCTTTAAGGGAATATTAAAGAGTCTCTCTCTCTCTCTCTCTCTCTCTCTCTCTCTCTCTCTCTCTCTCTCTCTCTCTCTCTCTCCAATACCCCTATTCACCTTGTTTTTAATCAACATCCTCAGGTAATGCTTTCTTTGTGGGCTCCAAGACCCTAAGAATAGACAGACAGACAGACAGACAGACTAGCATAAGAAACACTCACACACACACACACACACACACACACACACACACACACACACACACAGAGCTAGACGGAGGGATGGGGCTGATATAAGGGCTAAATGAAGGTGTGGGGGGAGAGAGAGAGAGAGAGAGAGAGAGAGAGAGAGAGAGAGAGAGAGAGAGAGATAACATCATGAAAAAAATATATATAAATTAGATAAAACGTTGCTCAAATTATAATAAGAAAAAATGAAGAAAACAAATTCAAGCAAGTGGCCAGACGGACGAAAGAACATAGGAAAAAAAAGCAAAAAAATTAAAATCTGAAAAGAAATAAAAGTTGTAAAAAAAATATTTGGTAAACGAAACAAAATACATAAATAGATAAAAAAAAATGTCCTCAAAAACAAAATCTGGTAAACAAAACAAGAATAATAAAAAAAGAAAAGAACAATCTGATAATCAAAACAAGAAAAAGAAAAAAAACGAAAGAAAAAGAAAACACCAAAATATACAATCACAGAAAAGCAAACAAATAAATAAATAAGTAAATAAATAAAAAGAAAATAGGATAGGTGTCATTTCTTTATTTTTTCTCAACACAAACACACAAGAAACACTCAGCATGACGGAAGTGTTTTCAGCGTCCCCGTGCAGCTGGCGTGGCGGAGAAGGAGGAGGAGGAGGAAGAAGGAAGGAGGAGGAAGAAGGAAAGGAGGAGGAGGAGGAGGAGGGAGGATGGATTGCGTTGGGGAAAGTCGTAATTATGGTGGTCGTGTCAGTATTAGCATCAGGAACAGCAGACGTAGCAACAGTAGTAGTAGTAGTAGTAGTAGTAGAAGTAGTAGTAGTGATAGTAGTAGTAGTAGTAGTAGTAGTAGTAGTAGTATAAGCAGCAGCAGCAGCAGTAGTAGTAGTAGTAGTAGTAGTAGTAGTAGTGGTAGTAGTAGTAGTAGTAGTAGTAGTAGTAGTAGTAGTAGAAGCAGCAGCAGTAGTAGTATTTGTATTAGTAGTAGTAGTAGAAGTAAAGATAAAAAAAAACAATAATAACGACACTACTACTTCTAATAATAATGATAATGATAATAATAACAGTAGCTACTATCATTATTATTATTATTTTATTTATTATTATTATTGTCATTATTATAAATTTTAAACAATAATTCTATTTCGCAAGATTCCTCCGATCACGGCAACTTTAACTTTAAGATGCAATTTGTTCTTGATCGCTACTTAGAGAAGGGTGAATGAACTCCTCCTCCCGTACACACACACACACACACACACACACACACACACACACACATTAACGTACACACAGACACTTCTCCCCTCGCCCTTTCCCGCTGTTCATAGTTTTTAAATCTCTCTCTCTCTCTCTCTCTCTCTCTCTCTCTCTCTCTCTCTCTCTCTCTCTCTCTCTCTCTCTCTCTCTCTCACCAATGAGTAATATTCTACGTTTAATTATTTATAGTATTATGTCAAGGTGTTGTTGTTGTTGTTGTTGTAGCGTGTGTGTGTGTGTGTGTGTGTGTGTGTGTGTGTGTGTGTGTGCCTCTACTGTTACGTTATTTACACACACACACACACACACACACACACACACACACACATCAACGCCCCGTCCTGTGCTGGCCTGAAAGAAGCTTTGTGTTCTCTCATTACCGACGAATTACCTGCGACGCTTACCTGGCTTCGCGTTATTGTGCCCTCGTAATTATAACACTAATTAACCTTTATTATGCATTGAGTTACCGGGAAATTGTCAATGAGAGTATTATAATTATTTGTATTAGCTCTATAACGATGATAATAATAATAATAATAATAATAATAATAATAATATTAGTGGTGATAATGATAATGATAACCTCTCTCTCTCTCTCTCTCTCTCTCTCTCTCTCTCTCTCTCTGGTAATAAAAAACGACACCAATTAATTAAAATGAATTGGCTTTTTCCATCAATGGTTTCAAACACTCAAGACCGCCCGAGAGAGAGAGAGAGAGGTATACATAGGTAACACCAAATTTACCTTCAGGACAAATTGTTGATAGATTCCAAACATTTCCACCCAATTCCTCTCTCTCTCTCTCTCTCTCTCTCTCTCTCTCTCTCTCTCTCTCTCTCGTCGCTGCTTGCCTTTTTTCTTTTTTTTTTCCTTTTCACTAATTTTTTAATCTTTTCTTCCGTTTTTTTCTTTCTCCTTCCCTTCTTCTTTGTCCTCTCCATTTTCTCCTCTTCTTCCTTTCCCTCCTTACCTCCCTTCTTTCTCTTCCCTTTTCTTCCTTCCTCTCTTTTCATCCAATTAGCCCTCTTTCCTTTTTTTCTCTTCCTCTCCTTTTCTGCACCTTCTTTCTCCTTTCTTTCCTTGCCTATCTTTCTACCTTCTTTTTTCTTCTCTTTTCCTTCTTTCCCTTTCATATCCTTCCTTTTTCCTTCTTTCCTATTTTCTTCTCCCGCCTCTTCTTTTCTATTTCCCTTCCCTTTCTCTTCCTCATCATTATTTCTCCTCCTCTTTCCTTCCTCTCTTTATTCCCTTCCCTATCCCATCTCCCTCTTCCATCTTTTTCTTTTTACTATCTTACGTTTTCTACCCCTCTCTTTCCATTTTCTTCTCCTATTTTCTTTCTCTTTTTCTTTCCTTACTTTCTTCTTTTCTTCCGTTTTTTTCATTCCTTTTTCCTTTCTTCCCTTTCAGTTCACACTTCCCTATTTCCTGTTTCTCATCGCTGTTTCCTTTCCCTATTTCATTGATTTTCC
>NC_066536.1:13399229-13421729 GCF_024679095.1 Eriocheir sinensis
CTCTCTTTCTTTCCTTCCCCTCTCTTTCTCTCTCTCTCCCTCTCTCTCTTCCCCTCTTCCTCGTTGTTCTCCCTCATTTCCTCTTTATTTAGTTTTCTTTTAATTTTCTCTCCCGTGGCTTTTGGTCTTGCAAGATATCTTTAATTTTTTCTTTGTTTTTATTTCTTTTATTCCTTTTTTTCTTTTTCTTTTTATTCGTTCTTTTTCATTTTTTTCTAACTTCTTTGTTTATCCTTTTTTCTTTTCCTTTCTTGTTTCCTACTTTTTTTTTATTCCTCCTCTCATTCTTTCTTTCTTATTTTCTTTGTTTCTTTCGTTCTTTCTGTCTTTTGTTCTTTCGTTCTTCCTGTCTTTTCTTTCTTGCTTCCTCCCTTCCATTTTTCTTACTCTTTCCTTCCTTTTCATTGTTTCCTTACGTTATCTCCATTTTTTCCTTCCATTCCTTCTTTCCGTCTTTTCTTGCTTGCCGTCAGTCCTTCCTTCCTTCCTTCCTTCCTTCGTTCTTTCATCCCCCATTATATACTTCTTCTCTATCATAACCTTCTTCCTTCTTTCCTATTTTCCTCTCCCACCTTCTCTTTCCTTTCTTGTCCTTTTCTCTTACCTCTCTCTTCCTTTCTCACCTTTATCCCTCCTCCTCCTCCTCCTCCTTTCCTTTTCTCTTTCCCCCTCTCTTTCATCCCACATTATATACTTCTTCTCCATCATAACCTTCTCCTTCCTTCTTTCCTGTTTTCCTCTCCCACCTTCTCTTTTTCCTTTCTTGTCCCTTTCTCTTACCTTTCCCTCTCTCTTCCTCACCTTTACCCCTCCTCCTCCTCTCCTTTCCTCTTCCCCCCTCTCCTTTATCACAGTTTCTTAATTAATATATACATGCTGTTTATCAACCCGGTTTTCTTCCTTTCTTTTCTCGTGAGGAGGAAACTAAGGGTCATATTATAGACATTTCGCCGCCCAAGAACCCATACTTAACAAGGCTTTCGCAGGAGTTGTGGGCATTTCCAGGGGTAGTTTTATGACCCTGGTGGTAGTTTGACCCTTCTTCTGCACCGTGAACCTGAAGAAACACTCATTAGAACCCGACTGCCCCTGTCTTTTACCTTTTAGAAAGAGCTGATGTGTGAAGCGAAAGTGTCTTAAAAAATCGACCTAAGAATAATAAGAATAAGAATGATAATTAATTTGTTTACTTGTTTACTTGTTTATTTATTTATTTGTTTGTTTGGACGCAGAAAATGTTGTGTTTAAAAAAAAATGTTTTATCACGGGGCTTCTGTATTGATTTCTGCGGTGGTTCGCTCCTCGGCTCTCCACGACTGCTTGGGGGGGGGGGGGGGGGGAGGCAGGGGGGGAAAGGGAACGGGGTTGAGGACTGAGGAGGAGGAGGAGGAGGAGGTGGGGGAAAGAGAAGAGGGAGGGAAAGAGGCGGACCGGAGGAGGAGGAGGAGGAGGAGGAAGAAGAAGAAGAAGAGGAGTGTAGGAAAGGGTTATGCCGCGGTAATGTGATATTTCCTAATGTTATTTTTGTTGTTGTTGTTATTATTGTTGTTGTTTTTCCACTCCTTCTCTTTGTTAGCTTTTTCCCTATTTTTCAATCGTGTCAGTTCATGCCGTCTCTCTCTCTCTCTCTCTCTCTCTCTCTCTCTCTCTCTCTCTCTCTCTCTCTCTCTCTCTCTCTCTCGCTCTCTCTCTCTCTCTCTCTCCGTTACGCAACAAAGTCGAGTGAGAGAGAGAGAGAGCAAAAAAAATAAAAAAACGTGGGACTTACCTTTTTTATGCATGGATGTTTGTTGCATGTATGTATGTATGTATGTATGTATGTATGTATGTATGTATTGTCATCCACGTGAGGTATACATGCTTGCAATACATTCTGTTCATGCAAGGCTGTCATTTTTTCACTCATAACGTCATCAATAATAATAACAATAATAATAATAATAATAATAATAATAATTTATGTATATATTACGAATTAAATCATCTTTCCATATGTTTCTTTTTTTAATTTATCAGTTCGTATATTAATAATTTTTTCTTCAATTTTTATTCTTTATCTCTTCTCTCTTTTTTCCTCCTCTGGCAGAAAAAAAAAATGTGTTTAGGTCCAGCTCATTACATTATCACTTATCTATCTACCTATCTATCTATCTCTTTATTTATTCATTTATCTATTTATTTATTTAGGGAGTGGCAGGGCAGCAATAATTCATTTTGTAGGTGAATTTAATTAATTAGCATACAAATGATTATGAGTGATTAGATTTCATGGTGTTAACTCTGAGGGTAATTTATCACCATGAGTGTGTGCGTGTGTGTGTGTTTGTGTGTGTGTGTGTGTGTGTGTGTGTGTGTGTGTGTGTGTGTGTGTGTGTGTGTGTGTGTGTGTGTGTCTGAGAGAGAGAGAGAGAGAGAGAGAGAGAGAGAGAGAGAGAATATATGCATCTATACATATGTGCAAGATTATGTGTATGTATGTATGTATGTATGTATGTATGGCTTATTGTGTCTGTATGGTTGGAGTCTATATGTATGTATATGTACGTGTGTTTGTGTGTATGTATGTATGTATGTGAGGGAGAGCGGGAGTGCGGCACGAAGCTAGCGAGAAACAAGAGAGGGAGAGAGAGAGAGAGAGGGAGGGAGAGGAAGGGCGAGTGAGTGACGCCGCCGCTCCGGGCAGGCGTGGGAGCCGTGAGGGGCGGTGCAGGTGGGTGAGTATTAACGGTGGTGTAGGCCAGTCGTCTCGGGCGGTGGGGGGCGGAGAGGGGTGCGGGGAAGGAGACGAGTTGGAGGGGGGCGGCGGCAAGGAAGCCAGGAGGGTGGGAGGGCCTGGTGGTGGTGGTGGGCAAGGAGAGGAAAGAAGGAGGGAGGAGGGAGGGAAGGAGGCTGGCTGGCTGACGGGTTGGTGGTGGTGGTAGAGGTGGTAGAGCTGGTAGTACTTCTCCTCCTCCTCCTCCTCCCTCTGGTCCTCCTCCTCCTCCTCCTCCTCGTCCTTCTCTTCATCCTCCTCCCATCAGGGCCATCACACACACACACACACACACACACACCACCACCACCACCACCACCACCACCTCCACCTCCACCACCGTCACCTCCCCTTTGTTCCGCCCAGCTATTGTCACCGTTCGACTGACACAACCGTATGACTGCTGCCAGAATATTTCCCTCCGCGGCCCGCCCTTGCTCGCTCTCGCTCTCTCTCTCGCCCTCTCGTTTGCGTGGGGGGGGTACGGGGGGGGGGTAGGGTTGAGTGCTGGGCATTCTTCAGGGGTTGCGGGCACTCTCCGGGCATCATCCGTTTAAAGGGGTGGAGGTTAAGGGGGCTTAGGGGTTTTTAAGGGGGGCCGGGGGGGGGGGGGGTTGTTACGTGTGGTCCCGACTTGAGGTGTGACGATGCCGGCGTCTCCTGAGCCAATTGCGAAGGTATTGATTTTGTGATGGTGAACGTCGTCCATTGGAGCAGTCTCTCTCTCTCTCTCTCTCTCTCTCTCTCTCTCTCTCTCTCTCTCTCCGCTCATGGGAAACATTCGTACCCTGCTCCTCTCTTTTTTATTTATCTTTTTCCCTTTTTTTCCGTTTTTTCCTGCGGGCGAACCTTTCCGGCGCGTTCCTTGCATGGCGGCTTGACGGGGCGGCGGCGAGGGTGGTGTTGAAGGTCAGGTCAGGATAGGTTAGGTTAGGTTAGGTTGTTAGGTTGGGTTGGGTTACGTTGGGTCGAAGCTTAGTTTGGTTAGGTTAGGGTAGGTTTGGTTAGGTTAGGTTATATTGAAGTTTAGTTTGGTTAGGTTAGCTTACATTGGGTTGAAGTATAGTTTGGTTAGGTTTGGTTAGGTTAGGTTACATTGGGTTGAAGTTTAGTTTGTTTAGGTTAGGTTACATTGGGTTGAAGTTTAGTTTGGTTAGGTTAGGTTACATTGGGTTGAAGTATAGTTTGGTTAGGTTTGGTTAGGTTAGGTTACATTGGGTTGAAGTTTAGTTTGTTTAGGTTAGGTTACATTGGGTTGAAGTTTAGTTTGGTTAGGTTAGGTTACATTGGGTTGAAGTTTAGTTTGGTTAGGTTTGGTTAGGTTAGGTTACATTGGGTTGAAGTTTAGTATTTGGTTAGATTTGACAGTGGAGAAGACAAAAGGAGGCTAGGTTAGTTTAGGTTAGGAAAGGTCAGGTTAGATTTTGTTACGTTGGGTTGAAGCTCATGTTTGTTAGATTTGGCAGAGACGACATTAGCGAAGGTAGAAAAGGAAGCTAGATTACTTAAGTTCAGATTAAATTAAGTCAGATAAGCTTTAGTTAAATTTAATTGGATTGCATTAGCGTCTTGTTAGGTTAGACTTGGCGTGATGTCATTAGCGAAGGAATAAAAAAGATGGTAGGTTAGTTTAGGTCAGATTAAGTCAGGTAAGGCTTGGATTTAACTGAGTTAGGTAGGGTTTTATTAGGTTAGGCCGTGCGGGGAAGAGTAGGTTATGAGATTAGGCTTGTGTCGGTGACGTTAGATAGTGAGTGCAGAAAGTTTGTTTAGCTTAGGTCATACGATGAAGTTATGTTTAATTACGTTGGACTAGGAAATGAGGTAATGTGGGTTTAGTTAGTCAGTAATCTTGGCAGAAACACTAGAATAGGGAGGCACTAAGATAAGGTGAGGAGAGGTTACATGAGGTTAGATTTAGTTAGGTTAGATTAACAGATTAAGTCAGCTTAGGCGTGGTTGAGGTGGAAACACTAGCGGCTGCAAAAGAGGAAATTAGGTTATTTTAAGCTAAGGAGATCTTAAGCGGAGTGGAGTTATGAGGGATGCTCAGGTTAGGGTAGGGTAGGGAAAGGCAGAGGCACCAGCGACGTCAGAAGATGAAGTTAGGTTAGGTAAGCTTAGGAGATGTTAGGTGATGATTCGGTTAGTTAAGTTTGGTTAAGAAATTAGGTTAGACCAAGGAGAGACAGAGCAGACATGGGCACTTGGGGAGGCAGAAGAGGAAATTAGGTTAGATGGGCTGAGGAGATGTTAGATTAGAATTAAGTTAGTTAGGTTCGGAAAAGGGATTAAGTTGGCCAGAGAGAGAGAAAGAGCAAACAGAGGCGGGTGGGAAAATGCGAAGTTAGGTTTGGTGAGCTGAGGAGAGGATGGAACCTGAAGCTTAGGTGATGAATTGTTTAGTTCGGTTTGGTTAGCAGATTAGGTCAGCTTGAATTGCGTTAGGCGTGGAAGAGGAGGGATCACTAACGGCGGCAGAAGAGAAAGATAGGTTAGTTTAGTTGAGAAGTAAAGTGAAGCTAAGTTAGGTGAGGATTCGGCTAGTTAGGATTGGTTAAGAGATCAAGTTAGGTTAGAGACGGAGCAAGCATAGACACAAGCGGCGACAGAAAAGGAAGTTAGGTTTAGTTAGGATTAGGAGAGGTTATGTGGAGCTAAGTTAGTTGATTCGTTTAGTTAGATTTGGGTAAGTGATTAGGGGGGACATCAGACAGAGGCACTAGCGGCGACAGAAGCGGAGGAAGTTAGGTTAGGTGAGCTGTAGAGATGTTAGGTGAGGAATCGGTTAGTTAGATTTGATTAAGATATTGGGTGATGTTAGTGAGGGACAAAGCAGGCAGAGTCACAAACGCCGACATAAGGAAGTTAGGTTAGGTGAGCTGAAGAGATGTTAGGTGAGGAATCGGATAGTTAGGTTCGGTAAAGAGATTAGGCTATATTAGAAAGAGAGAGACAGACAGACCCAAGCGGCGACAGAAAAGGAAGTTAGGTGAGCTTAGGAAATGTTAGGTGAGGAATCGGTTAGTTAGGTTCGGCAAAGATTTAGGTTATGAGAGAGAGAGAGAGAGAGAGAGAGAGAGTCCCAAGCGGCGACAGAAAAGGAAGTTAGGTGAGGAATCGGTTAGTTAGGTTAGGTTAAGAGATTAGGTTAGAGAGAGCAAGCAGAGAAGGCACAAGCGGCGGCAGGAGCGGAGGAAGGCGGAGGCGGTGCGCGGCGCGGAGCAGAAGGCGGCGGAGAAGGCGAAGGCGGAGTCGGCGGTAAACACCCAAACAATTGAAGACTCAGATGCGCATCAAGTTCTCACAACATTTGGCCTCTCCTCCTCCTCCTCCTCCGTGGCGAGAGTGTCTCATCGACCGGCCAACACGCGTACCCTCACCCCCACTATTATTACAACCTGACCCCCCCATCCCTCACCCTACCTCTACCGCCCCTACCCCTCCTTGCCATCAACCCGACCTCGGCCCCCTCCATTGCCGCCTCCGTCTCCTCCATCTTCCCCCCCCTCACCCCCCACAAGCCACGCCGCCCAATGCCTCCGCCCGTGCTGTCGTCGTGATGGGCCAAGCAACGCCGGCCCTCGCAGCTTAATTAAAACAGAAGCGCAGCGTTACCCTTCCGTCCGTGCCCGAAGCCGCCGCCCGCCTCTCCCTCGCTCCCTCCCTCTCTCTCCCTCTTTTTCGGTACCGCGGCGCAAGGGAAAAAAGGGGATTTGTCAGTTTGGCTCCTGCTGGGGTTTCGATGTTCCTTCTTTTGCGTCCTTCCTTCCTTCCTTCCTTCCTTCCGTTGTCTCGTCTTGTCTTCTGTTCCTTTTTTTTCTGCTTCGTTCTCCTTTCCTTCTTTCGTTCGCTTCTTTCTTTTGTTTCTTTCTTCCTTCTTTCAATCCTTGTTTCCTTTATCTTTTCCTTTCTTCTATTATTTCTTCTGTTTCTTTCTTTCTCCCTTTCTTTGTTTCTTCCTTTCTTACCTCTATCCTTTCTCCGGCTTCGTCATTCCTTCCTTCCTTCTTTCCTTTCTTCTCCTCTTCCTTTCTTCATTCCTTTCTTTTTTACGGGAGTGATAAACAGGGATTCGTCATATCTTGTTTAAATACCTTCCTTCTTTCCTTCCTTCCTTCGTCTCCTCCTCTCCTCTTTCCTTCACTCCTTGACTAAAAATACCAACACATCCACAAATACCATTCACAACACTGGTTTCCTTCTTTCTATTCATCCTTCCTTCCTTCCTTCCTTCCCTTACTGTCGTTCATTTTTCTTTCTATCCATCCGTCCCTCCTTTCTTTCCTTCCTTCCTTCCTTTCCCTCTTCCTTTCTTCCTTTCTCTCTTCCTTTCTTCCTTTCTCTCTTCCTTCCTTCCTTTCCCTCTTCCTTTCTTCCTTTCTCTCTTCCTTTCTTCCTTCCCTCTTTCTGGAGTTCATGTTTTCTTGATTGATAACACCACCAACAACCACCACCACCACCATCAATATCTTCTTCCTCAATGCCATCATCACCAACTCATCACCTGCACAAGGCTGCCATCTTCATCACCACCACCACCACTACTACTTTCATCATCACCAACCAAGGCCATCACTATCACCACCAACACCACACCACACCAACATCACCTGCGCCACTTTCATCACCAATATTATCATCACCACCACCATCATCACCATCAACTGTACTGAAATAACTCCCGGCTCTGTTTTTTTTTTTTTTTTTTTTTTCCTTTGTCTTTTTTCAGAGCCCAGCGCCGCCACGTCTTTCATTTCAAGGTGGCAGAGAGAGAGAGAGAGAGAGAGAGAGGGGAGGGGGCAAATGCTTGGTTGAGGTGGTGGTGGTGGTGGTGATACTTCTTCCTCCTCCTCCGCCTCTTCTTCTTCTTCTTCCTTCCTCCTCCTCCTCTTTCCTCCTCCTCCTCCGCACATGACGTTACCGCTCCTGGCCTAACAAGTGTCCGCCATGTCCGCTCTCTCTCTCTCTCTCTCTCTCTCTCTCTCTCTCTCTCTCTCTCTCTCTCTCTCTCTCTCTCTCACCCACTAACGTACCTGCCTCCAATTTCACCCAGTCTCTCATTAATCCTTTCACCCATGATCTCTCTCTCTCTCTCTCTCTCTCTCTCTCTCTCTCTCTCTCTCTCTCTCTCTCTCTCTCTCTCTCTCTCTCTCTCTCTCTCTCTCTCTCTCTCTCTCTCTGTTTCACCGACCGCCAATACTCGTCATCACGCACCCAGAGAGAGAGAGAGAGAGAGAGAGAGAGAGGTGGAAGGAAGGAAATTAGGGACGAATGGAAGGAAAGAATGAGAGAGAGAGAGAGAGAGAGAGAGAGAGAGATGGGGGGGGGGAGCGGAAGGAAGAAAATTAAGAACGAATGGAAGGAAAGAAGGAATAAGCTTGAAAATTATATAAAGGAAAGATAGATAAGAAAAGGGTAAAAAAAACAGGAATAAATGGAAAACTAAAGAAGGAAGCAAAATAAAGAAAGGAAGATAAAAGGGAAACCAGAAAAAATAAAATAAGTTGAAAATAAAGGAAAATAAAATAATAAAGCAGAAAATGAAATATAAACAAAAACAAAGAAGAGAAGAAGAAGAAACGAAAGGAGGAGGAGAAGAAAAATAAGTATCAGGAAGAAGCGGGAACGAAACAAGAGGAGAGAGAGGAGGAGGAGGAGGAGCACTATGTGGAAGGAAGAGGAGGAAGTGAGGAAACAGGAAGAAGAGGAGGAGGAGGAGGAGGAGGAAGAAGCACACACCAGGCCAGTCTAACCAAGGAGAAAATTCGTAGGAGCACAACGTTACTGTAATTACGAAAGAGAGAGAGAGAGAGAGAGAGGCAATGTGAAGAGGCATACCGTGGTGGTGGTGATGATGACGGTGTTGAAGTGGTGGTGAAGCGGTGGAAGTATATTAGTGGTGGTGGTTGTGGTGATGGTGGTTGTGGTAGTGGTGGTAGTGGTGAGTGATGTTACATAAATAATGGCAGTTTTTTTTATTTTTGTCTTCGCCTGTTGTGGAATTTTTCTTCTTCTTCTTCTTCTTCTTCTTCTTCTTCTTCTTCTTCTTCTTCTTCTTCTTCTTCTTCTTCTTCTTCTTCTTCTTTTTGGAGGAGGAGGCGGAGGAAGAGATAAGGAAAAGGAAGAAAGGGGAGGAAGGAAATGACAAAGTATAGAAGAAGGTATATGGGAAGAAGAAAGAGGAAGAGAAGGAAAAAGAAAAGAAGGAAGAGGAGGCGGAAAAGATAAGGAAGGGAACGAAGAGGAATAGGAAAATGTCAAAATATAAAAGAAGGTATATGGGAAGAAGAACGAAGAAGAGAAGGAATAACAAAGGAAGGAAGAGGAAGAGAGAAGGAAAGGAACGAAGAGGAGAAAGAGGAAAATGGCAACATATAAAAGGAAAGTATATGGGAATGAGGAAGAGAGAAAGAGGAAGAGATGGAATAACAGAGAAGGAAGAGGAGAAAAAAGTATAGAAGAAAAAATAGATGTTGGAAAAGGAAAAGGAGGAGGAAGAGGAGGAAGAAGAATGGTAAATGTAAGGAATAAAAGTAAAAGAAAAGAAAAAAATAGGAAATAGAAATCAGAGCAGGAAAATAAGGAAAACGGGAAAATATATTAAAGGAAAAAACTAGAATAAGGGAAGTTAATAAGAAAAAAGAAGAGAAGTAGTAGGAAGAGAAAGAACGAGAGAAAGAGAGTTGATGAATGGAAAACTGCGAGGAATGAGAGTAAAAAGTTAAAAAAAGATGAATTGGATTATTAAATGGATTAGGAAAGGTGTGAGAAGGAGGGAAGGAGAGACTGATAGGAGAGGAGGAAGAGGAAGAGAAGAAGGAGGAAGAGAAGAAGAAGAAGAATTGGAAGAAACCAGGAAATAATAAGAGAAGAAACGAAAGGAAGCTATGAAATGAAAGGGGAAAAAGAGGAGAAAGGGGAAGAGGAGGAAAAAGTAAGAAGAGGAAGAAGAGGTCGAAAGGGATGCGAAGAAGAGGAAAGCGGAAATAATAGAAAAAAAATGAAGATGAAAGAGGAGAGGAAAAAAACGGAGAATATTAAGAGGAAAGTGAAGGAGAAAGGAGATGGGGAAGAGGAAGAAGAGGAGGAGGAGGAGGAGGAGGTGTGTAGCTACGAAGAGGAAACAAAGAAAGAAGGAAGGAAGGAAGGAAGACCGGAAGGAAGAAGGGAGATGGAGGAAAAAGAGAGTTGTGGGCAGGAGCTGGAAGGGGAGAAAGGGAGGAAGTGGAAGAGGAGGAGGAGGAGGGTGCAACCATCAGGCCAAACACACTCAAACAAAGGAGGAGGAGGAGGAGGAGGAGGAGGAGAAAGGGAGGGGGAGAGAAAGGAAGACACCCCAGCTAAATTATGGCCTGAGATTTCCACTATATCATTACTATTCATCATTGTTATTATTATCATTATCATCATTATCATCATCATCGTTGTTGTTGTTGTTGTTGTTGACGACATTGTTGTTCAAGCTGGTTGGACCAAACCTGTTGTGAAAATTAAAACTAGATTACTACTACTACTACTACTACTACTACTACTACTACTACTACTACTACTACTACTCCTCCTCCTCCTCCTCCTACTACTACTACTACTACTACTACTACTACTACTACTACTACTACTACTACTACTACTACTACTACTACTACTACTGCTGCTGCTACTACCACTACTACCACTCTTTTTTTTTCTCACTTTTATTGTACTTTCTCCATTCTTCCATTCCATTTTTTTCTCATTTCTTTTTCCTTTCCTTTCCTTTTTTTCTTCCCTTTCTCTCCAGTCTTCCTTTCTTTCCCTTCCTCCCTCCTTCTTTCTTTCTTTTTTTCTACCTCTACTACGACTACAACCACCCCCATAGTTGTTTGTATATCGTAAACATGTATATATTAACAGCAACAAATACTTTCTCACTTGCTTACTTACTTACTTATTAACTTATAACCACAATCACCACACTCACACTCCCACGAAGTCTGTTGTGCAAAATCGCGCGTGAGTCTCCCCCCCTTTCCCAACACAGGTCATTGCCCCTCCGCCCGTGTCCCGGCGTGTCTGTGCTCCCAAACCTACAACCTCGTGATGGGCCGGAATGGTGCATGTTAAAAAGGTATTAGTGGTGGCGGTGGTGGTGATGGGGTGGAGTGGGTGGTGGTGGGGGGTTGTTTTTGTAGTAGTTTTGGTGGTGGTGTTGTGGTAGTGATGATGGTAGTAGTAGTAGTAGTAGTTGTAGTAGTAGTAGTGATAGTAGTAGTAATAGTTATAGTAGTAATAGTAGTTGCTGTAGTTGTAGTAGTAGTAGTAGTAGTAGTAGTTGTAATAATAATGCTAATAATAATGATAGTAATAATAATAATAATAATAATAATAATAATAATAATAATAGTGATAATGAAAAGATAATTAAGGCAAAGAGAAAGTCCGTCTCTCTCTCTCTCTCTCTCTCTCTCTCTCTCTCTCTCTCTCTCTCTCTCTCTCTCTCTCTCTCTCTCTCTCTCTCTCTCTCTCTCTCTCTCTCTCTCTCTCTCTCTCTCTCCTTGTTGCCAGGATGAGGGAGCAGCGGCAAAAGTGTGAGAGTGAGGGGAAAGTGAGAGAGAGAGAGAGACATAGACACATCTTGGCAAAGTGTGTGTGTGTGAGAGAGAGAGAGAGAGAGAGACTATTATTATTATTATTATTATTATTATTATTATTATTATTATTATTATTATCATCATCATCATCGTTGTAAGTTATTTTTTTCCTTTATTTTTTTTCTAATCATTCCCCTTTTTTTTATATTCTTCAAACCATAATTACTTTTTTTTCCATTAGCAATTGAGCGCGTGTTTTTGTGCGCGGAAACATTCATATAATATTTACTGAACATATTGACGCCATTAATTATATATATACTGACATGAAGCACTTATTATTATTATGTGTGTGTGTGTGTGTGTATTATTATTATTATTATTGTGTGTGTGTGTATTATTATTATTATTATGTGTGTGTATTATTATTATTATTATTATTATTATTGTGTGTGTGTGTGTGTGTGTGTGTGTGTGTGTGTGTATTATTCAGATCAACATTCCCCAGTCTGTATTTTTCTCCTCTCATTTCTTCTTTTCTTCGCTATTCTTTTCAGTTATTTTTTTTTTTTACCTTTTATTAACTTCTTCCTTCCCCTCTTTCACTTTCCCCTCTCTCTCTCTCTCTTTCTCTCTCTCTCCCTACACTCCCCTCTCTTCCCCTCTCTTCCTATATTCGCATTTCTTCCCCTCTCTTCCCTTCTCTCTCTCTCTCTCTCTCTCTCTCTCTCTCTCTCTCTCTCTCTCTCTCTCTCTCTCTCTCTCTCTCTCTCTCTCTCTCTCTCTCTCTCTCTCTCTCTCTCTCTCTCTCTCTCTCTCTCTCTCTCTCTCTCTCTCTCTCTCTCTCTCTCCTCCCCTCTTAACAGATTCTTCCTTTTCTTGTTCTTCCCCTCTTTCTTACCGTAAACTTCTCCCGTCTTCCTTCTGCTCCCCTTCTCTTCCCTTCCCTTCTCTTCGCTTCTCTTCCCTTCCTCTCACTTCCTTCCCTTCTGTGTTTTCTCTTCCCCTCTCTTCCCTTCTCTCCCTCTCTCTCTCTCTCTCTTTCTTTACACTTGGTTGCTCTTCCTCCTCCTCCTCCTCCTTGTCCTCCTCCACTTTACTCTCTCTCTCTCTCTCTCTCTCTCTCTCTCTCTCTCTCTCTCTCTCTCTCTCTCTCTCCTATTTCTACTCCACTTTTTTTGTCTTTTTCCTCCTCTCTCTTGTCCTTCCTCCTCCTCCTCCTCCTCCCCCTCCTCCTCCACTGACTTTAAACGGTTTCCTCTCCTTCTTCCACTTCCTTTTTTCTTTCTTTTTTTCCTTTTTTTCTTCCTCCACTTATTTTCTCCTTTATCTTCTTTCTGTTTCCTCTTTCCTCTATTTCCTGTCTCATTATTATCTTTTCTTTCTCTCTTTATTTTACGTCTTTTTTTACCACATTTTCTGCCTATTTTATTATTTTTCTTTTTATCTTTTTTTTCTTTATTATTCTTTTTCATTAACCATATTCTTCTTTTTCTCTCTTTTATTATTTATTTCTTTATTTGTTTGATTTATTCCTTTATTTTCTCTTTTATTTATTCCTATGTTCTTTTTTCCTCCTTTTATTCTGTCTTCATTTGTTCCTTTTTTATTTTTGTTTTCCAGTTTCGTGTTTTCTTATTTTCTTCCTTTCTTCCTCTTTTTTATTTTTCTTCTCCATTCGCTTTTTTATTTTTTCGTCCTTTTCTTGTTTTTTTTTTGTGTGTGATTCTCTTTCTCTTCCTTTCCTCCCTCCTTTATTCGACTTTTCTGTTATTTCCTTCCTTTACTTTCTTTTCTTTTTTCTCTCTTTCTCTTATTTTCCTTCGTCTTTTTTTATATTTTTGTGTGATTCTCTTTCTCTTCCTTTCTTCCTTCCTTTATTCGACTTATCTGCTATTTCTTTCCTTTACTTTTTTCTTTTTTTCTCTCTTTCTCATCTTCCGTTTTCTCTATGCACTCGTTTTATTGTTTTTTTTATTTTCTCTTCCCATTCTTATTTTTCTTCCTTTCATTCTCCTTTATTTTTGTTTTTCCTTCTTCCTTCCTTCCTTCGTTTAGCTTTTTTTTCTTTTCTCCCGTTTCTTCTTCCTCCCTTCTTTTAGCCTTTCTTTTCTCTTTTTTATTCTTCCTTCCTTCCTTCTTTTTAGCCTTTCTTTCTTTTCTCTTCTTTTTCTTCCTCCCTTCCTACTTTTCAACTTTCTTTTCTTCTTTTTCTTCTTCCTTCCTTCTTCTTAACTTCTCATTGTTTCTTATTTTTTACCTAATTCTCTTCCTCTCCTCTTTCTTTCTTCCTTTTTTATCATTGTTTCCTTTTTATCAGTGTTTTGTTTTCTTTTTTCTTTCCTTCATCTTTTTATCCTTTTCTTCCTTCTTATTTTCTTTTATTTACTCTTTGGTTTACTCTTTTTCTTACTCTTTATTGTTGTCTTCCTTCCTTCCTTTCCCTCTTTTCTTTTCTTTTCTTGTCTTCTCTTCCTTTTTCTCTGTATTTTCTTTTCTTTAATAACTTTTTTCTGTCTTTCTTTTTCTTCATTTCCACTTCCGCATTCTTTCAACTCACTCCCTTCCTCTCTCTCTCTCTCTCTCTCTCTCTCTCTCTCTCTCTCTCTCTCTCTCTCTCTCTCTCTCTCTCTCTCTCTCTCTCTCTCTCTCTCTCTCTCTCTCTCTCTCTCTCTCTCTCTCTCTCTCTCTCTCTCTCTCTCTCTCTCTCTCTCTCTCTCTCTCTCTCTTTTACTCTTCTTTCACTCTCACTCTTTCTCTCTCTCTCTCTCTCTCTCTCTCTCTCTCTCTCTCTCTCTCTCTCTCTCTCTCTCTCTCTCTCTCTCTCTCTCTCTCTCTCTCTCTCTCTCTCTCTCTCTCTCTCTCTCTCTCTCTCTCTCTCTCTCTCTCTCTCTCTCTCTCTCTCTCTCTCTCTCTCTCTCTCCCCTTCCCCACTCTTTGTTTCCTTCTGCCTCTTGTTACTTTCCCTCTCTTTCTTTCTTTCCTCTCTTTCTTTTCTCGTACTCTTTATTCTTTTCCTTCTCTTGTTTTACGTTTGTTTCTTATCCTTTACACCTTTTTTACTTCCTCTTTTTACTCCTCTTTTTCCTCTTTTTCCTCTTTCCTCTTTATTATCTTTTCTTTTTCATCTTTATTTCTCTCTTTTTGTCTAACTTTTCTTCTTTTTTAATCTCTCTCCCCTCTTTACTCCCTCTCTTCTTCCTTCTCTCTCTCTCTCTCTCTCTCTCTCTCTCTCTCTCTCTCTCTCTCTCTCTCTCTCTCTCTCTCTCTCTCTCTCTCTCTCTCTCTCTCTCTCTCTCTCTCTCTCTCTCTCTCTCTCTCTCTCTCTCTCGATCTCTTACCTCCTTCTTCTTCTTCTTCTCCCCTCTCGTTTCTTCTCTTCTTCCTTCTCTTTCTCTCTCCTCTCTTTTTCTTTTTCCTCTTTTATTATCTTCCTTTACTTTCATTCTCTCTCTCTCTCTCTCTCTCTCTCTCTCACTCTCTCTCTCTCTCTCTCTCTCTCTCTCTCTCTCTCTCTCTCTCTCTCTCTCTCTCTCTCTCTCTCTCTCTCTCTCTCTCTCTCTCTCTCTCTCTCTCTCTCTCTCTCTCTCTCTCTCTCTCTCTCTTTTCCTTTTTATCATTTTTACTCTCATCACCTCTTGTTTCCCACCCTATCAATTACTCTCTCTCTCTCTCTCTCTCTCTCTCTCTCTCTCTCTCTCTCTCTCTCTCTCTCTCTCTCTCTCTCTCTCTCTCTCTCTCTCTCTCTCTCTCTCTCTCTCTCTCTCTCTCTCTCTCTCTCTCTCTCTCTCTCTCTCTCTCTCTCTCTCTCTCTCTCTCTCCATTCATCCTTCTTCCCTTTCTTCCCTTCCCTTCCCTCTCTCTCTTAATTCTTCGCCTCATTTCCCTTCTAATTTCCTCCTGTTTTCCTTCCCTCTCATTTATTCTCCTTCCCTTCTTTCCCTTACTCTCTTGTGGGCAGTTTATCTCCTCCTCCTTCTTCTCTTTCCCTCTTCCCTTTCTTTTTTTCTTGCTCTTTTTCTGTTTCTCTCTGTTGTTGTTTTTTCTCCTTTCTCTCTTTTTCTTCTTTCATATTCTTCTCTTTCTTTGTTTGTGTTGTTTTTCTTTTTTTTTCTCTCGTTTCGTTTCTCGTTCGTGTTTATCCTTTTTTCCCTTTTTCTTTCTTTCCTTCATTAGTTTCTTTCTTTCCTCTTCTTTTCCTTCTTTATTTGTTTTTTTTCTTACTCTCGTCTCTTGTTCTTATTTATCTTTTTTTTTTAATTTCCTTCCTTTCTTTATTCCCTTTTTTCTTTATTTCCCAGACTTTCCTTTCTTTTTCTGTCCCTTCACTTTCCCTTCCTTTCCTTCTCTTCCCTTCCCTTCCCTTCCATTTCCTTCCCTTTCTTGTTTTCGTTCCTTTCTCTATTCCTCCTTTTCCTTTCCTTCTTTTCCCTTCCTTTCCTTTCCCTTCCCTTCTCTGCCTTTCCCTCGTCTTTCATTTCTTCTACTTTCTCTCCCTTCCCCTCTGTCTTTCCCTCTCTCCTTCCTCCTCCTCCTCTTCCCTTTTTCTCCCCTCTTTCCTCGTACTTTTCCATCACCCTTCCCCTTCCTTCTCTCTTGTTCCCTCTTTCCTTCCCTCCTCCAGTTCTCCTCTCATTCTTCCATCTCTCTTCCTCCTTCTCCTTTCCCCTCCCTCTTCCCTCTCTTTCCCTCACTCCCTTTCCTCCCCTTCCCTTCCAATTGCCAACCTCTCTCTCCTCTCTCTTCCCCTCTTTCCCTCCCACTCCTCCTCTTTCCCTCCCTCCGCCCTTCCTCCCCCTCACTCCTCCTTCCTCCTCCCCCTCCCTACCCCCCATACCCCCTCCCTTCCCTCACATAGTCACCTCAGCATAATGCGTCATAATTACAGTGACCTTTAGTGAAATGCATTGTGGGTAGGCGTTGACTTGCTAAAGAGTGGGGAAGAATGGGAGGAGGAGGAGGAAGGAGGAAAGGAGGAGGTAGGAGAGGAATAGTCGAGGAAGAGGGGAAAAAGGAAAGAAGGAAGGGAGGAGGAAGTGGGGAGGAAAGGCAAGGAGAGATAAAGGAAGGGGAAGGGAGAGGAAGGATAGGGGAGATAGGGGAAAGAAGGGGAAGGGAGAGGAAGAGGAGAAGTAAATGAGAAGAAAGGAGAAGAAGAAATAAGTAGGCAGAAAAAAAAGGCGTTAAAAAATAAGAATTGTGGGAAAAGAAAAGGAAAAATAGGAATAGGAAAGGAAGAGAAGGGAAGGGAAGAGAGGGAGAAGGGAGGGGAAGGGATGAGGAAGGGAAGGGAAAGGAAGGGATAGAGAAGGGGAGGGAGAGAACTCAGAGAAGGGTAGGAGAAGGGAAGAAGGGGAAGGGAGGGGAAGGGAAGGGAAGGGAGGGTAAGGGAAGGATGACGTAATGGGAAAAATGGAGAGTCGTGGAAACAGACAAAGAAAAAAATGCGAAATCCTGGAAACACACACACACACACACACACACACACACACACACACACACACACACACACACACACACACACATTTATAATATTCTTTCCTTTTCCGTCTTTTCTTTTCCTTCAGTTTTCATTTTTTTCCTTCCTTCTCCTTTCCTTCTTTATTCCCTCGTTCATTCTTCTCCACAGTTTATTTCTTATTTTCTCATTCTTCCTTTCTTTCAATTTATTGCTTACTCCTTTTTATTTCCTTCCTTCTGTCTCTTTTTTCCCTTTTTCCTTTCTTTCTTTTCCTGCCTACTTCCTACTTTCTCCTCCTTTCCTTCTTTTTATCTTTTTTCATTATTGTTTTCTTGTACTTTCTCCCTTTTCTTCCTTTATTTTCCTCATTTCTTCCTTTCTTCTTCTTTCTTCTCTTTTCCTCCATTCTTCTTTCCTTCCTTCTTACTTTCCTTCCCTTCCTTCCTCCGTTCCTTTCTTCTTTTACCTTCATTTTTCCTCCATTCTTCCTTCCTTCCTTCTTACTTTCATTCCCTTCCTTTCTCCGTCCCTTCTTCCTTTCTTCTTCTTTTGATCTTTTCCTCCTTTCTTTCTCTTCCCTCTCTCCCTCCTTCCTTTCGTTTCCTCCCTCTTCCTTCTCTCTCTCCCTCTTTCTCTCCAGGGATGTGTTTAAAATGTTCCACTTGGTTTTCCTCTTCTTCTTCCTCCTCCTCCTCCTCTTCCTCCTCCCCCTCCTCTCTTGTGGCTCCTTTCTTCTTCTTAATCATCTTCTTGTTCTTGTTCTTCTTTTTCATTTTTTTCTTCTTTTTTTTCTGCTTGTATCACCTTCTCCCTCTGCTAACCTCTCCTCCTCCTCCTCTCTTGTGGCTCCTTCATTTTTCTTAATCCTCTTATTGTTCTTGTTCATCTTGTTCTTTTCCTCCTTTTTCTACTTTTTTCTGCTTGTATCACCTTCGTTCTGCTAACCTCCTCCTCCTCCTCCTCCTCATTTTCCT
Organism: Eriocheir sinensis; assembly: GCF_024679095.1. Taxonomy (NCBI): domain Eukaryota; kingdom Metazoa; phylum Arthropoda; class Malacostraca; order Decapoda; family Varunidae; genus Eriocheir; species Eriocheir sinensis. The sequence continues at coordinate 13,416,990 of NC_066536.1, forward strand.
CCTCCTCCTCCTCCTTTCCGTATCGCTTTCGTCTCTCTCTTCATCACTATCCTTCTAATCATTCTCTACTTTCCTTCTTATTCTTCTTATCACTATTGCATCATCATCATCATCATCATCATCATTAGAAGAAGTAGTAGCAGTAGTAGTAGTCCTCCTCCTCCTCTTCTTCCTCCTCCTCCTCCTCCTCCTTCTGATCCTGGCTGGTGCTCGCCGTGGCTTCCTTTGTTGCGCGGTTTGTTCCATTATTCAGCCGCTGCGTCCTCGTTGGCATGCAGGGGGCGCGCGGGACACCTGGAGGCCCCGCACGCAGCCCCTCGACGCGCCCAGCCTGACCCGCCACCTCCTACCGCTGCTACGCCTTCTGCTACTTCTACTGGGACTTCTACTGCTATTGATACTGCTACTACTACTGCTACTACTACTGCTACTACTGCTGCTACTACTACTACTTCTGCTCTGCTTGTTATTGTCTATCTAGTTTACATCTCTGCTTTTCTTGTTTTTATTTTTGTTCTTTTGATTTTCTTTTTCGTTCTCTCTTCCTCCTCCTCCTCCTCCTCCTCCTCCTTCAGCTTATCCTTTCTTTCCTTCGCTTCTTCCTGTTTCTTCCATTCTTCCTCCTGTTCCTCCTTTTTCGTTTCTCTCTCTCTCTCTCTCTCTCTCTCTCTCTCTCTCTCTCTCTCTCTCTCTCTCTCTCTCTCACACACACACACACACTCCCCACTCCCTCACGCCGTCCATTTTTCCATCTCGAAGTCCACACATAAAATTTCCACTCATCTCTTTGTGTTTATTCGTTTGCCCGCTGTCCATCTACCCCTCCTCCGGCCTAGCTCTCCCTCTCTCTCTCTCTCTCTCTCTCTCTCTCTCTCTCTCTCTCTCTCTCTCTCTCTCTCTCTCTCTCTCTCTCCCTGTTAAGCTATCTATCCCCTTTACATCAGGGATCAACGGGAGCGGGGAACGGGAGCGGAGGGTTGGAAGGTTGGTCGGCCGAGTCGCCTGCGGTTGGTTCCCTTCGTTTCGTCAAGACCTGTGAGATCGGTCCGCGAGCCTGCTGCTTTTCCATGTGCATTCCCCGGTCTCTCAATGTTTTTTTCTCGTTTGTTTTCCTTTGTTTTCCTTATTTTCTTCGCTTTTTTCTCCATTCCTTCATTATTTTCTCATTTTTTCCTTTCTTTTCCTTTTTTTCCTTTCTTTTCCTTTTTTTCCTTTCCCTTTTTCCTCCATTCCTTCATTATTTTCTCATTTTTTCCTTTCTTTTCCTTTTTTCCTTTCTTTTCCTTTTTTCCTTCCCCTTTTTCCTCCATTCCTTCATTGTTTTTCTCATTTTTTCCTTTCTGTTCCTTTTTTTCTCCCGCTTTTTCTTAATTTCATTCATTATTTTTTTTCCTTTTTTCCTTTTTCTTTTTTTCCTTCCCTTTATCTCCATTCCTTCAATATATTTCTCATTTAGTTTCCTTTCTTTTCCTCTTTTTTCTTTCTTTTTCTCCTCTTGCTTTATTTTTTTCTCATTTTTCCTCTCTTTTTCTTCTTTCTTTCCTTTTTCTTTATTCTTGCTTCATTTTTTTCTCATTTCTTCCTTTGTTTTTCTTTTTTCTTCCCTTTTTCTCCATTCTTCCTTTCTTTCCTTTCCTCCTTCCTTCCCTTCTTTCTTTCTTTTCCTTTTTTCTTCACTTTTTTCTCCGTTCTTTCTTTTTCTATCCCTTCCTTCCTTTCTTCTTCGTTTCTTTCTTTTATGCGTTCTTCCTCTCTTCGCCTCTTCCATCCCTGACTTGCTGAGGGCGCGGATACACTCTCTCTCTCTCTCTCTCTCTGGATGGTTATTTTTTTTCGTTTTCCTTTTTTTTTCCTTTAGTGTTTTTTTATCTTGCTTTTCTGTTAGTTTATTTTTTTTATCTTATTTTACGTCCTTTCTTTTTTATCTTTCTTTCTGTCTTTTCTCTCTTTTCACTCTCTTCCTCTCCCTCATTCCTCCTCCTTTCTTCCTCTCTTTTCCTATTATTCTTTCCTCCTTTCATTCACTATTTTTCCATCTTTGTTTCTTTATTTTTTTCCTTCTTTTATTTCCGTCTTTCTTTCCTGCTTTCTTTTTTGCTTCTTTTCCTCTCTATTCCAGTCCCAAGTCCTTCTCCCACCCTCTTCTTTTCCCTTTCTCTTTTTCTCCCTCTCCTCTCTCTCTCTTCCTTTTCCCTCTCCCGCTTTTTCTCCCTTACTCTCGCTCCTCACTCTCCTTTCTTCTCCCTTTCTACTCCTCCCTTTCTCTTCTCCTCTCTCTCCTTCTCTTTCCTCCTCACCCTTTTCTTCCATATTCCTCTCCCTCTCTCCACTTTCCCCTTTCAAACCTCTCCCTCTCGCTCTCTTCTTTCCTTCTCCTCTCTCCTTCTCCTCCTCGTCCTCTTCCTTTCTACCCCTCTCCCCTTTCTCTTCTCCTTTTCCTTCCCTTCATCCCCTCTCCGCGTCGCCCTCTCTCTTTCTACCTCTTTCCTCTCTCTTCTCTCCTCCTCCCTCCCTCTCCTTCTGACCCTCTCCCTTTCAACCCCTCTCCCCTCTCTTTTCTTCTCCCCCTCTCTCCTCCTCCCTCTCTCTCCCTCTCTCCCTCCCTCAGGAACTCCTTAAAGAGAGAACCTTCCGGCTGAATTTTAAGAGGAGCTGCCGATGAGACCGTGGAATGGCCGGCTCTAGAGGTTGCGGCCGCGAAATCAAGAGGAAAAAGGCGCCAGTGAAGAGGACATTAGCGGGTGTTCCTCTTACCGGGAGTGAAGAAGAGGAGGAGGAGGAGGAGGAGTGGGGGAGGAGGAGGAGGGGTAGAGGAAAAAAAAGTGGCCGGGGAAAGAAGAAACTTGGAGTAGTGTGGAGGAGGAGGAGGAGGAGGAGGAGGGGTACAGAAGAGGGCAAGAGGAAAAGTGCCGGGAAAAGAAGTGACTCGGAATAGTAGAGGAGGAGGAGGAGGAGGAGGAGGAGGAAGAGGGGAGTGTGTTCGGGAAAAGAGGAGACCTTGAACACTTTTAACCGAAGAAAGGGTAGTGAAGAGAAGGAAGAAGAGTAAGAGGAGGAAAAAGAGGAAGAGGAGGAGGAGGAGGAGTAGAGAAATAACCAGGAAAAGAGGAGGGAAAGGAGAAAGAAGAGGAAGACCTTGAACACTTTTAACCCCAGGAAGTGAAGAGGAGGAGGAAGAAGAGGAGGAGGAGGAGGAGGAGGAGGAGAAAAGTAACCAGGAAAAGAAGATTCAAAACAATTTCTACCCAAACAAGGAAGGAGGAAGAGAAGGAGGAGGAGGAAGAGAAGGAGGAGGAGGAGGAAAAGGCCTAAGAACATGCAGACCTAATATACGCTTTTAACCCAATAGGGAAGAGGAAGAGGAAGAGGAGGAGGAAGAGGAAGAGGAAGAAGAAGGAGGGAAAGGAGATAAATCGAGAACGCATTTTAACTTTGAGGAAACAAAGAAGAAAGGAGGAGGAGAGAAAGAGAAGGAAGGAAGAGGTGGAGGAGGAAGAAGAAAGGAAGGGAAGAAGGAAGAAGTGTTAAGGAAGATAATATTTTTAACCCAAGGGAGGAAAGTAAGGAAGAGCCGGAAGAAGAGGAAGAGGAAATAAAAGAGGAAACCAAAACTCTTTAAACGCAAGAGGAAGAGGAAACATGAAAACTTTAAAGAAAGGAAGAAAGGAGGAAAGAGGAAGAAAAAGAGAAGTATATAGGAAGGGGAATAGAGGAGGAGGAGAAGGAGGAGGATGAGGAGGAAGAGGAAGAGGAGGTGAAAGGAAGAAAGAAAGAAGGGAAAAGAAGTATCCGGGAAAGAGAGAGAGAGAGAGAGAGAGAGAGAGAGAGTATAATTATCTGATGATGCAAAGTGATTGAGAAATGGTAACGTTGCTCAATTTTACACACACACACACACACACACACACACACACACGCATTTATCCAACCATCTCTCCCTTTCTTCTTCTCTTCCTTCTTCCTCTTCCTCCATTCGCTTTCTCTCGAGTGCACGCGGTTCTGTTCTCTCTCTCTCTCTCTCTCTCTCTCTCTCTCTCTCTCTCTCTCTCTCTCTCTCTCTCTGATCTCCCTTTTTTCACCTCTTCACTCTCCATTCACTCTTTTACTTCCTCTTGCTCCTCTTGTTTCCCTTTACTCTTCTTTTCCTTTCCCTTTCAATTTTCTCCCCTTTCTTTTCCTTACGCACACATTCCATTTCTTTTTCCCCTTTCTTATTTTCACCGTTTTTTCATCATCATTCTCCTCTTCATTTCTCGCTTTTTACTAACGTTTTTTATCCTCCCCCTTTCTTTTTCCTTCGTTTCACACTCCTTTTCATTTTTCTCTCTCTCTTTATTCTCCTCCTTTCTCTTCACTTCTTCTTCTTCTGTTGTCTTTTCCACTCACTTCGCGTTCATTCATCTCTTTCTTTATTTCCTCTTCCTCCTCTTCCTCTTGCTTCTCGTCACTCTTCCTTTCTTCCCCTTTCACTCCTCTCCCATTTTTTTTCCTTACGCTCACACTCCTGTATTCTTTCTTTTTTTCTTGCTTGCTTGCTTGCTTGTTTTCTCTCTCTCTCTCTCTCTCTCTCTCTCTCTCTCTCTCTCTCTCTCTCTCTCTCTCTCTCTCTCTCTCTCTCTCTCTCTCTCTCTCTCTCTCTCTCTCTCTCTCTCTCTCTCTCTCTCTCTCTCTCTCTGCCGACGTTCTCTCTCTGGAAAGCTCTCTCTCTCTCTCTGACCTCTCTCTCTCTCTCACACACAC
>NC_066536.1:13424229-13434229 GCF_024679095.1 Eriocheir sinensis
CTCGTTATTGTAGTTATTGTTGTTGTTGTTTTCTATTTTTGTTGTTGTGTTCCTACTGCTCCCGTAACTCTACTACTACTGCTACAGTAACTACTACTACTACATCTACTACTACTACTGCTACTATTACTACTACTACTACTACTACTACTACCACTACTACCACTACTACATCTACTCTTTACTTTTACCTTCGTCTTCTTCTTCTTCTTCTTCTTCTTCTTCTTCTTACCGCCTTCTCTTTTTTTTTTTACCTTCTAATATATATCAATTAGTATTTTTTTTTTTCAACTGCACTTCCTCTACACCTCCTCCTCCTCCTCCTCCTCTTCCTCCTCCTCCTCTTCCTCCTCCTCCTATTTCTCCTCTTTGACCTTTCTCACACTGTTATTCTCTGCTGTCTTTCTCTCTCTTTTTTTCCCCTTCCTCTTCTCCTCGTCTTCGTCTGTTATTCTCTCTTCTGTTTTCAATCTACCAACTGTTCTTCCTCTCCACATTGTTCTATATCTTTTTGTTCACCTCCTCTATGTTTTCTCTCCATTTCTCTTCATTTTTCTGTACTCGGTTTTATCTGCTCTCCACACTTTTTTTTTTCTTCTCCCGTTTCCGTTTTCGCCTTGTCAGTTTTTATTTTTCAGCTTTCTCCTAATTTCTAAACAGTTACTTTCTTTTCCCATATTCTTCTATCTCCGTTTTTATCATTCATTCTTCTTTGGTAATATGTCCTTTCTCATTCTCATTCTCTCTATTATCTCCTGTTTAGTTTTTCGTTTTCAGCTTCCTCCTAATTTCTAAACGGTTACTTCTATCTCTGTTTTTACCATTCATTCTTCTTTGGTAATCCGTATGTCCTTTCTCATTCTCATTCTCATTCTCTATTTCCTGTTTAGTTTTTCGTTTTCAGCTTTCTCCTAATTTCTAAACAGTTACTTTCTTTTCCCATATTCTTCGATCTCCGTTTTTACCATTCATTCTTCTTCTGGTAATCCGTATGTTCTTTATCATTCACATTCTCTATACCATTTCCTGTTTAGTTTTTCGTTTTCAGCTTTCTCCTAATTCCTAAACAGTTACTTTCTTTTCCCATATTCTTCTATCACTGTTTTTATCATTCATTCTTCTTCTGGTAATCCGTATGTTCTTTCCCATTCACATTTTCTATACTCCGTCCCGTCTTTACGAAATTATCTCCCTCTCCCTTTTTCTAAACTGCTATTCTGCCCCCATTCTTCTTCCTACTTCCTTCTCTCCATTCATTCTCCTTCGGTAGTAATCATGTTCTTTCTCCTTCCCTTCCCTCCCCCTTCCCCTTTCCATTATTGTGGAATTTTCAACATGCACGTCAAGGAAGGAAGGGAAGAGGAGGAGAAGGGGAAAGAAGGGAAAAGGGAAGAAGGTAAGGATGGGAATGGAGAAGAATGGAAAGAGGTGGAAGGAGGAAGAGGAAGAGGAGGAGGGGAAGGGTTGGGTTTGAGAATCACCTCCTCCTCCTCCTCTTTCTCCTCCTCCTCCTCCTCCTCCACTTACCTTTCAACGCTCCCACTCCCCAATCACTCCACTCTTTTCTTCCCACCCCTTCCTCCCCCCTCTTCTTCCTCCCCCTTTCCTCCTTCCTCCTCCCTTCTCCCCCTCCCCCTTCTTCCTCCCATCTCTCCTCCTCAGAATGTTTGTGATTGCTACACACGCTCACTTACATATGTACACACACACACACACACACACACACACACACACACACACAGGCTGGTTCGCTTATATAATTATGTAGGTGCACACACACACACACACACACACACACACACACACACACACACACACACACAGAGACTCTTATTTCGACCATGTATTATTTTTATGCAATGCAGTTTAGAAGAGAGAGAGAGAGAGAGAGAGTAGAGGAATGTACAGTGGGAGAAAGGGAGATACTGGAGAAGGGAGAAATGGAAGGGAAAGAAAAGTAGGGAGAGAGGGAGTGGAAGGGAACATGCTCTCTCTCTCTCTCTCTCTCTCTCTCTCTCTCTCTCTCTCTCTCTCTCTCTCTCTCTCTCTCTCTACCTTATATGTTAACGGTAAACTAATGTAATTTACAAACACACAGTAATAGGTTTGTAAATAAATATGTAAACAAATTCATTAAAAAAAACTAAGTAAATAAAGTGAGAGAAAATTTAATGAGAGTATAGAAAAAATAATAAAGAAAACCAGAAATGTCAAGGAAAGCGCCAGAGTATGTGTGTGTGTGTGTGTGTGTGTGTGTGTGTGTGTGGTTTAAAAAGCGCGCACTCTTTCTCTTCATTTTTTCGCTTCCTTTTTCTCGTTTCTTTTCTTTCACTTCTCTTCCCCTTTTTACTCTCTCTCTCTCTCTCTCTCTCTCTCTCTCTCTCTCTCTCTCTCTCTCTCTCTCTCTCTCTCTCGTGTACTGTTTTTTACTGTTTTTTTCTTCTTATTTTCTTTACCTCTTGCCTGTTTGGTTTGTTTCTTTTTCGTTTTCTTCTTTTTTTTGTTCTATTTTAGTTTCCTATCTCTCTCTCTCTCTCTCTCTCTCTCTCTCTCTCTCTCTCTCTCTCTCTCTCTCTCTCTCTCTCTCTCTCTCTCTCTCTCTCTCTCTCTCTCTCTCTCCTCCTCCTCCTCCTCCTCCTCCAAATTGTTGCTCCACATCATACCACTTACCTACTCTCCTCCTCCTCCTCCTCCTTCCTTCCTCCTCCTCCTCCTCCTCCTCCTCCTATCTCCCCATCTCCAACAGGTCACTCTGCTTCTTGCTCCTCCTTCTCCTCTTCTCTCCTCCTCCTCCTCCTCCTCCACTTCTAAATGGTATCTCCTCCTCCTCCTCCTCCTCCACTCGTCGCCTCTCCTCCTCTCAAAATGTTTAGTGTTTTTTAGACTTACAGAAAAATTAATAAGCTTTTTTTTTCTCTTTCATTGCACTTTTTTTGTCACATTTTCTCTTTTTTTCATATTCTTTTCCTCCTCTTTCTCTTTTCTTTTCTCTCCCGTGCTTTCTCTCATTTTTCAGTGGTTGGTTTCTTGGTCTTTTTATTTTCCTTATTCCTCTTCCTTCTTTTAACTTTTTCCTCTCTTCGTATCGTACTTCTTCCTTTCTTTCTTCTTGCTCCTTCATTTCCTTCTCTCTTTTTTCTATCATTCTTCTTTAATTCTTTAGGTTTTTCTCTATGTCTCTTGTTTTCCTTCTTTTCCCTCTCTTTTTTCTATCATTCTTCTTCCCTTCATTAGGTTTTTCTCTATGTCTCTTGTTTTCCTTCTTTTCCCTCTCTTTTTTCTATCATTCTTCTTCCCTTCATTAGGTTTTTCTCTACCTCTTGTTTTCCTTCTTTTTCCTCTCATTTTATTTCTTCACTTCTCTCCTTTCTCTTTTCTTTTCCTGTTTTCCTCTTCATTTCTTCATCTTCTTTTCTATTTCTCCGTCTTCTTTTTTTCCTTTCTTCCTCTCCTGTTTTCCTTCTTTTTCCTCTCATTTTATTTCTTCACTTCTCTCCTTTTTCTTTTCTTTTCCTGTTCTCTTTTTCATTTCTTCATGTTTTCTATTTCTCCGTCTTCTTTTTTTCCTTTCCTCCTCTCCTGTTTTCCTTTTTCCTCATTTTATTTCTTCACTTCTCTCCTTTTTCTTTTCTTTTCCTGTTCTTTTCCATTTCTTCATCTTGTTTTCTATTTCTCCGACTTCTCTTTTTTCCTTCCCTTCTCTCTTTCTCTTCTTCCTTATTACTCGTGTCTCCCGTTCGCCGCCTTTCTTTTCTCCCTTTCCTCCTCTCTTCTTCCTCCTCCTCCTTCTTCTCTTCCCTTTTGCCCACTTTTCCTTATGTGTTTGTTTCGTATCTCAAACGGATTAGGGTATATTATTTTTTTTGTTTGTTTGTTTTCCATTCTTCTTAATCTTGCTCTCCTCCTCCTCCTCTTTCTCTCCTCCTCCTCCTTTCCTTCTTCCTTTCTTATATTACGTACTTTCATCTTTTTCCTCCTCGATCTCCTCCTCGAAATCCTCCCTTGTTCCTCTTTCTTTATTTCTTTCTTCTCTTCTTCCTTCTCTCTGTTTCTATGCATGTAACTTTTTTTCTCATATAACATCATTGCGTTTCTTATTATTATTCTTTTTCATCTTATTTTTCTTTATTTTCTTCTTCTTCTCTTCTTCTCGACCTTCTTATCTCATTCTTCTTATTCCTCTTCTTTCCTCTCGGCTGTCTTTTTTTTTTCCTCCTCTGATTATGCGTATTATTCTCATTCCTTCCTTTTCTTCTTCCTCCTCTTCTCTGTTCCCTTCTTCGGCATCATCTCTTATCGAATCTACGGCTTATTTTTATTCATTCATTTGCTTCTTCCTTCTCTCTGTTCCTTTGCTTCTTTCTCTTCATTTTCCTGCTCTTCTTGTTTTCCTCCTTTCCTCTCCACAGTCTCATTTTTTTCCTCATCTCTTACTGACTAACTTATTACAATTTCTTTCTTTGCATGTTTCTCCTCCTCTCAGTGTCCTTCTTCGCCATGATCTTTCTCATTTTAGGTCTAATTATTCTTTCCTTTTTGCTTTTTCTCCTCCTGTTTGTTTGTTTGTTTCTCTTTTTCAGTTTTCTTTTCCGCCATTTTTGTCTCATTTTACGTCTAATTATTCTTTCCTTTTTGCTTATTCTTCCTCAGTTTCTTTGTTTTCCTCCTTCAGTTTCCTTTCCGCCATTTTTGTCTCATTTTACGTCTAATTATTCTTTCCTTTTTGCTTATTCCTCCTTAGTTTCTTTGCTTATTTCTCTTTCTGTTTCCTTCTCCGCTTCCTTACTTCCTTTGCCTGTTTCTCCTCCTCAGTTTCCTTCTCCGCCATCATCTATCTCATTACTACGTCTTATTGTTACTCCTTCCTTTGCTTTTTCTTCCTCCTACTCCTCCTCCTTCAGCAGAAAACTCCCACACCAGCAGTAGCAGCATCTTCCCTTCCTCCTCCATCCCCTTCCATCTCGCCCTCGTCACCTTTTCCTTCGATCTTCCCACGCAAGTCTTGGATTCCGCGTCCTCTCTCTCCCTCCCTCCCTCCCCCTCTCAAGCAAGGCTGTGTGTGAGAGGACCGCGCCCTCCAAGCACTTCCCTCCCTCTCTCCCTCCCTCTCTTCCTCTCCCTCTCCGAGCATAAACCTGTGTTGTCCTTGTATTGATTTTAGCCATTTTTTTACGCGAATCAGGCATTCCGCGGCAGTCCCCTCGTGTCCCTGCCTCCCCCGTGGTGACATCATGCCCCTGGGGTCGCTGATGGGTGCCCCGGGGGATGTCGTGGGTGTTACGTAAGGGTAGCATTCGTGGGCTCGTCAGTTATCATGAGCTATGGGCGTGGGCAGCGGCGGTGGCGGCGGCGGCGGTGGCGGCAAGGGAGGAGAGTTGCCACATGTTTGTTGCTGTGATGGCCTGCCTGGGGTCGCTGCCTCTGCTCTGCCGCTCACTCCCCCTCGCCCGTTCTCTCTCGGTCTCGCTCTCTCCTCACTCGCTCGCGCTCTTCGCCTCTCTCTCTCTCTCTCTCTCTCTGGGCGGCAACGCGGAGTCATCCCCTTCTGATCCTCCTCTCCCCACCCATCTCCACCCGTCCCCCCATAGCCCCCCACCCCTCTCTCTCTCTCTCTCTCTCTCTCTCTCTCTCTCTCTCTCTCTCTCTCTCTCTGTTTCCCACCCCCCGCCCCCTTCCGCCGCTCCCTCCCAGTAGCCTGGATGCATTTTTCCTCAATTAAAGAAGGCGGGAGGGACGGCTGCCCGGCGCACAGGTCGCGGTGGCGTGTGCGTGTTTGTGTGTGTGTGTGTGCTGATTAGGTTTCGTGTGCAATATCTGTAAGGTGGAGGGCGAAGGTTTGGGGGCTGTTTGAAATCGCTATAGTAGGCTACACGAAGAATAGCCATGTTTTCTGGTATAATAATTACTTTGTAGTTATTTCTCTTTGCATAACATCACTAAAGCAGTTCATTTCTTTTTTCGCTGGACGCTTGTTGATGTTCTTCTCATGTTCGGCTGTTCTGTGTTCTTGTTATTTTTACGTGTTTCTACGGCACACCTTTCTTTCTATTTCCTCCTGCCTACGACTTCAACGCTTAAAATCACAATGTCAGTTATCTTTTCGATGGACGCAGGTTGATGTTCTCATGTTCGGCCGTCTTGAGATGCGTTTTTTACCTGTTACTCAGCCACAGCCTTCCTTTGTCTGTATTTCCTCTGCCTACGACTTAAACGCTTCCAACAGGGGAGTATCCAGGCGCTCCATCCGATTTTCCCCCTCTTCTGGCTACTCTCATCAACTATTTGCAGGGCAGCGTCAGCGGGATTTCTTGTTTCCTCCGTTTTTCCCCTTGAGTTGCTTCCTTTCCTGTTATAAAAAAAAAGTCTACATGTAACCCTACTAATCTCCTTTGTGACCTTTGGAAACAGTCGTGAGAACGGAAAGCGTCGCAGAATTTGGGCCTGTTTTAACATCCTCGCTCTTTTACCTTTTAACGATCCAACAGCATGGTGAGAGGGCAGCAGTGTCATCATCACAAACATCACGGGTATACCATGTGTTAGACCCACGGCACGGGGAGGCAGGCACTGACGGGCACACAGGCTCCCAAAGTACTGTATATGTTGCATTGTATTGTGTGCCTCCCCAAGTATTGTATTGTGATGTATTGCGTGTGCCTCATCAAATATTGTATGTGTTGTACTGTATTGGGTGTGCCTCCCCAAGTATTGTATTGTGATGTATTGCGTGTGCCTTTCCGAGACCTGCCACCCAGTGAAACTTCAATACCTGTTGGGCTGTTGTTATTTTACAAGATCGAGTATACACATAGTTATCGTACATTAGAGCGACGTTGGATACTCGTCAGTTATAAGTAGCCATGTTCAGCCATAGCGAATGCACCCAACTTCACCATACCTTTTATATCAAGAATGAAATCAATAAGTATGGTGTATTGAACGTTCGCTCAATATTCCTTCTTGTCTTTTATTCTTTATCCTCTTCCACCTCCTCCTCCAGTCTTTTACCCTCCTTCTTCTCCTCCTCCTCCTTCTCCTCCTCCTCCTCCTTCTCCTCCCCTCCTTCTCCTCCTCCTCCTCCTCCCATATACTTATCTCCTCTCGTCCTCAGCTATCCTTCTTCACCACGTTTACTCCTCTACTTCATGTTGGTCTTCGTGAAAACAGGAGGCACAAGAGAGAAGAGAGCAATGGACAGGTTTGGAAGAGGCAAATGACCTGCAGAGGAATAGTAAATACAAGCTGATGATGATGATGATTATGATGATGCAATGTGTCCAGGGTAGCCTACTGTCCTCGCGGCATACATGTGGCGAGTCAGGTAGTACAGAGGGTTTGAGGGACGGCTGGCTGGACGGATGGATATTTCTTCTTCCACATGAGGGGATAACCAGTTCGTGCCCCGCTGGCTGTATGGATGTCCCGGATGCCTCCCGAAGCACACACGAGTGGCTTGGGGCGCAAATAGGCCTTACACTTGGCAACACAGCGCGGCGTGGCGAGCGGCGGCGAGGGCAAGGCGGCGAGGCTGCCCCCGAAGGATATTACTTGTGTGTTGTGGTCCCCGGGCCTCGTTAACTGGCCGGGGTATTGATTGTCTAATCCGTCCGGCTGGTGGCGGCGGCGGTGGTGCTGGTGGTGGTGGTGGAGGCAGGCAGAGCAGCGGTGTGTGTGTGTGTGTGTGTGTCCCCATTTATATGCATTGGTGTGTGCATATGTGAATATTTTTTACATGTGTGGTTTCTTGCAGTAGTTATTTTTTATGTGTGTAGGTGTGTGTGTGTGTGTGTGTGTGTGTGTGTGTGTGTGTGTGTGTGTGTGTGTGTGTGTAAGATTTGCATATGTATGTATGCTTGTGTTCTCTCACGTGTGTGTGTGTGTGTGTGTGTGTGTGTGAGTGCAAGCTTTATAAATGCATGTATGCACGCAGTTTCCATATATGTGTACGTTTTCTATCGTGGGAGTTAGTGTGTTCGTGTATGTATTTTTCTGTGTGTGTGTGTGTGTGTGTGTGTGTGTCGGTCACCGCCGCCACCGTCGCTGCCTTCGTTTCTTCAAGTTTTCCAGGATGGCGTCGCAACCCTCTATGACACCTCCTCCTCCTCCTCCTCCTCTTCTTCCCCCCTTCTCCCGGTGCAGTCTCCCTCCATCCCGTTTCATCTCCCTCCCTCCATCTCACCGACCCTACGTCACCCCTTCCAGCTCTCCTCCTCCTCCTCCTCCTCCAAGCGGCCCCACACATGCATCGCCGCCGACGCACACGCCCGCTGGATCCTGGCGTGGGCATGGAAGGGGGGAGGAGGAGGGGGGGAGAGGGGGGGCGGGGGAGGAGGGGAGTAAGAGCGGTCGGGATATACATGATGTTCTTCTGTTCGGAGGGCGCGCCACCTCTCGCCCTCTCCTCCTCCTCCTCCTCCTCCTCTTGGTCCAATCTCCCTCCCTCCTCTTTCATCTCTCCATCTCCCCAACCTTACCTCCTCCTCCTCCTCACCCCTTCCAGTTCACCACCTCTTCTTCCTCCTCCTCTTCGTCATCATCTTCCTCCTCCTCTTCCTGATCTTCCTCCTCCTCCTCCTCCTCTTCTTCCTGGTCCAGTCTCTCTTCACTTCTGTTCCATCTCCGTCCCTACGTCATCCTTTCCAGTTCCTCCTCCTCCTCCTCCTAATATCTTCCCCGGGGGCCGAAGCTCAACTATACCGCACCATTAACACTAGGAATACCCCCTCCTCCTCCTCCTCCTCCTCCTCCTCCTCTTCCAAGCACTCCCTCCCTCACTCATCCTTTTTCATACCATCCGCTCCTCCTCGTACTCTTCCTCCTCCTCCTCCTCCTCCTCTTCTTCCTTATGTCCCCCTCCTCCTCCATTCCTACTCATCACCCCCTCAAGAGCCAACTCCTCCTCCTCTTCCTCCTCCTCCTCCTCCTCCTCCCTTTGGTCCGTAACTCAGCCTTAACCGGGTCCCTTACAGATGCCTCTTCCCTGTACCATTGCTCCTCTTCCTCCTTCTCCTCCTCCTCCTCCTCCTCCTCCTCTTGCCTTTTTTTCCTCTTTTCGCATCTTTCGTTTTTCATCTCCTCCACCTCCTCTTCATCCTTCTCTTCCTCTTCCTCCTTTTGCCTTTTTTTCTCTTTTTGCGTTTTCTTTTTCTTTTTTTTCTAACTCCTTTTTCTCACTTTCCTTCCTCTTTTTTTTCTCTCCATCTCTCCTTTTTTTTTCTTCTTCATCTTTTATCCCCTCCACTTCTTTTTTTTTCTTTTTTTGTTCCCACTCGTTCTCTTTCTCCTCCTCCTTCTCCTCCTCCTCCTCCTCCTCCTCTACCTCCTCCTCCCATACACTTATCTCCTTTCGTCCTCAGCTATCATTCTCTTTTTTTTCCTCATGATCCTTATACCTGATTTATTTTTCCTCCTCTTTCTCTTCCTCTTCCTCCTCCTCTTCTTCTTTCAATTTCTCTTTTTCCTGTTCTTCGTCATTTTTTTGGTTTTATTTCACTTCCGTTTTTCTCTTTCTCTTCCTTTTTATCTTTTTTTTCTTAATAGATTTAGTTACTTATGCAATTTTTTTTTTATTTCTCTTCCTCTTCCTCCTCCTCCTCCTCTCCTCCTTTGCAACTTTCTTTTATCATACTTTCCTTCTCTTCCTCTATTTTTATCTCTTTCTCCTTATTCTCCTTTCCTCCTCTTTTTACTCTTTCTTGTTCCCTTTTTTTATGTTCCTACTCTTTCACATCTTCCTTCCTTCCTTCCTTCCTGTTGGTCTTCCTTCTTCCTCTATTATTTTTTCTTACTTCCCTCTTTGTTAGATTTTACTTTCTTCCTTGTTCGCTTTCTTCTTTTTCTTCTTTTCCTTTGCATCTTCTTTCTTCCCTTTCTCTCTTGTTCCTCTTCTTTCTTTTTTTCCTCCATTCCTCCTTTATTATTTTTTATTATTTTATTTCCATTTGCGTCTTTATTGCTATTTTTTTTCTTTTTTTTCTCTGTACTTTTGTTTGTTTGTTTG
>NC_066536.1:13439229-13451729 GCF_024679095.1 Eriocheir sinensis
ACTCTCTTATCTTCTCCTTAGTCATTCTCTCTCTCTCTCTCTCTCTCTCTCTCTCTCTCTCTCTCTCTCTCTCTCTCTCTCTCTCTCTCTCTCTCTCTCTCTCTCTCTCTCTCTTATATCATTCACTCCCAGTATCTCTCTTCTCCCCCTCTTCTCTCCCTCTATCTCCCCTCTCTCCCTCCCCTCTCTCACTCCTCTCCCGTACTCCCTTGATGCTTAAGGAGGGAGTGGCCTTGAGTTCCCCCTTCCCCACTCTCTAACCCACTACTCCCTTCCCCTTCCTTCTCCTCCCTTCCCGTCCCTTCCTCATCTTCACAGTCTCCTCCCACTAATCTTTCCTTATTTTCTTCTCCCTCCCCCGTTTGCTTCCCTCTCCCCTCTCGTTGCTATGATCTTCTCTTACTCCTCCTCTGACTCCTCTCCATTCTTCTTCCTTCTCCTCCTCCTCCTAATTACTTTCATCTCTTTTTGGTTCTTCTCTCATTCTTCTCATCTTTATATTTGTTTTTTTCTTCTAATTCCTTCTTTTCCTATTTCTCTCTCTCCTCTTTTATAATCTACTCCTCTTCATTTTTTTCCCCCCATTCTCCTTCCTGTCTTTCTCCTCTTTTTCCTCTCCACCTGTTCTCCTTTCTCGGATTCTCTTCCCATCCGTCTCTGATCCTCTTTTATTCCTTCCTCTTCTTATTTCCCTCTTTTCTCTACTCTAATTTGTTCCTCTTTATCTTCTTTCCCTTCTCCTCGCATTCCTCTTATTCTCCTTTCTCTAATTCTCGTTTTATCTTTCTCTTTTCCTCTTCTATCCCTCCCTCATCCTTCTCTCTTCTCTCTCTCTCTTTCCCTTTACTTAATCCTCTGATCCTCCTCCTCCTCCTCGTCTTATCTTCTCATCTCCTCCTGCTCCACCTCATCCTCTCCCTCCTTCCACTCATATTTGTTCTTCTTATCTCCCTCCCTCTCCCTTTTCTCTCTTTCCCTTTATCTAATCCTCTGTTCCTCCTCTTCCCCTTCTTATCTCCTCATCTCCTCCTGCTCCACCTCCTCCCCTCCTTCCACTCATATAATTTTGTTCCTCCTATCTCCCTCCCTCTCCCTTTTCTCTTCCTTTCCCTCTCTCTTTATAATCTCTGCTTCTCATTTTCTTTCCTTTCTCATCCTCTTTCCTCATCTCCTATTTTCCTCTTTTCTCTTTTGTTCGTTAAATCCTCATCTCTTCTTGTGTTTCTCCTCCGTTATTCTCCTCCACTAATTTTTTTTTTACCTTTCCTCTTTTATCCAGCATGTCCTCCTCCTCTTCTTCTTCTTCTTCTTCCTTCTCCTCCTCTTTCATATTATCTTCCGTTTTGCTCCACCGTCCTCTATTTCCTTCCCATATCCTTCCCTCCTCCCTCTACGTGTCTCCTCCAACCCATCATCCTTCTCCTCCTTCATTCTTCTTCCTCCTCCTCTTCCTTCCCTTCTCCTCCTCCTCAATGGGCGGAGAGAAGATAATGAATTGGCTTCCCCGCAAGTCCTCCCGTTGTGTGTGTGTGTGTGTGTGTGAGAGAGAGAGAGAGAGAGAGAGAGAGAGAGAGAGAGAGAGAGAGAGGAGAAGAATGCTGATAGTGATGATGAATTGGCAGTAGCAGTAGTAGTAGTAGTAGTAGTAGTGATAAATATACTTCCCTTGCAACTAGAGCTAATGTAGAACGAAGCATAGGAAGAGGAAGAGGAGGAGGAGGAGAAGGAGGAGGAGGAGGAGGAGAAGGAGGAGGAGGAGGAGGAGGAGGAAGCTGAAAGAAGTTAAGGAGGAGGAGGAGAAACCTTAGATTGTATTAAGTTCAACATAAATCAAATTACAGGAAAATTTTGAAGCCGGGAAAAGTAACTGAGAGGATGTGACGCGTCCTGTGTGTGTGTGTGTGTGTGTGTGTGTGTTATCTCTTTGTTATTATTACACCGGGACCTTAGATTACTACTACTACTACTACTACTACTACTGGTGCTGCTGTTACTACTACTACTACTACTATATACTACTACTACTACTACTACTACTATATACTACTACTACTACTACTACTACTACTATATACTACTACTACTACTACTACTACTACTGTTGATACTTATTACGTGACGTGCTTCTACCGTTACAGTTATCACCACCTCCTTCACCACCACCACCACCACCACCACCACTACTTCCACCACCACTTATTGGAAGTTTCCGCACCCCGTTTCTCTCCCCCCCCCCTCTCTTCCTATCCCCCCCCCCCCTCTCTCTCTCTCTCTCTCTCTCTCTCTCTCTCTCTCTCTCTCTTGGCACCTCCCCCGCTTCTCGTGTACAGGTGTGTGTATGTGTGTGTGTGTCAAGTTTTCTCACCTGTACTATATTTACCTGTGCTAAGATGTGTGTGTGTGTGTGTGTGTGTGTGTGTGTGTGTGTGTGTGTGTGTGTGTGTGTGTGTGTGTGTGTGTGTTTTCAATAATTCACGTAGCACTATACTGTGTGTAATAGTTGTTGTAGTAGTAGTAATATTATTATTATTAGTAGTAGTGGTGGTGGTTGTAAAAGTAGTAGGTATTGTTGTCTATGGTGGTTGTGGTGATGGTGGTGGTGGTGGTGGTGGTGGTGGTGATGGTGGTGGTGGTGGTGGTGGTGGTGGTGGTGGTGATGGTGATGGTGGTGGTGGTGGTGGTGGTGGTGATGGTGGTGGTGGTGGTGGTGGCTTGATATGAGTGTACATTATCAATTTGGACGCGAACACACTGGCGGTGACTCATGACAACCGTATGTAGAGAGAGAGAGAGAGAGAGAGAGAGAGAGAGAGAGAGAGAGAGAGAAGCCTAAATACAAACACACATATACATAGACAACCAAAGCTCTACT
The DNA here is from genome assembly GCF_024679095.1 of Eriocheir sinensis. Lineage (NCBI taxonomy): Eukaryota > Metazoa > Arthropoda > Malacostraca > Decapoda > Varunidae > Eriocheir > Eriocheir sinensis. Next base: position 13,442,102 of record NC_066536.1, read on the forward strand.
CATCACACCATCACATCACCCCCACACACAAACACAAACACCAAAACACCGTCCGCAGCCCCGTCCGCCGCGTCGACGAGAACGGGAAACGAAAAATTTGGCAATGCTAGAAAATCGGGTAAAAGGTGTGGAGCGTCTGCCATATTGTTTAGCCCAAGGTCACAGTGGGGTCAGGACTTCTCCGGTGCTCGCGTCAAGGGAGGGAGACGGAGAGGGAGAGGGAGGGAGAGGAAGGGAGAGGTAGAGGGAGGGTGGGAGTGGTTATGCCTTGCTTACCGCTCCCTCTCTCTCTCTCTCTCTCTCTCTCTCTCTCTCGGGCCGTCCCTCCCTCCCTACCTCCTTCCTTCCTTCACTCCGCTTGCTTGACTGAGGAAGAAAGAGGAAGAGAGAGTGAGGGAGAGAAAGGGAGGAAGAGTGAGGGAGAGGGAGAAATAGGAGTGATCGAGATGGTGTGTTTGTGATAGTGAGGGAGAAGGGGAAGGAAAGGGAGGGATGAAGATGAGTGTGTGTGAGGTAAGGGAAGGGAGAAGGGAGAAGAGAGGGGAGAGAGGGAGCATATTATCAGATACTACTGGGAATCATATATACGAAGGGAGGGAGGGAGACGTGAAGAGGGAGAAGGAAGAAGGGAGAGGTAGGGAGGGAAGGGAGATGATGGCATTGGTAGTGAAAATGGTGGTGGTGGTGGTGGAGGTGGTGGAGGTGCATGGGTGGTTCCTTGACTTGCTTATGTCACACCACCATCACTACCACCACCACCACCACCACCATAACTGCATTGTGGTGATGGTGGTACTGGTGGTGAAGGTAAACCAACACCACCACCACCACCACCACCGCTAACACCACCTCCATCACCACTATTGAATCGCTCTGCCGCCTCCCGTAAAATGGTGTTGAGTGGTGAGGGTGGTGGTGATGATGATGATGATGGTGTTGAGTGGTGGTGGTGGTGGTGGTGATGGTGTATAAATAGTCGTCTCCTTTAATGACTAGGCAATGTGTGTGTGTGTGTGTGTGTGTGTGTGTTCCCGACTTCAATCTCCCTCACTCTCCCACCCTTCCTCTCTCTCTCTCTCTCTCTCTCTCTCTCTCTCTCTCTCTCTCTCATTCCCAATACTCAGCTCGACAGGGTAGGAAGAACGCGCACGGCTCCTCCCTCCTCCTCCTCCTCTTCCCCCTCCTCCTCCTCCACCCCCTCCTCTCCCTCCTCCTCCTCTTCCACTCTTCACGTTAGCGACACAAGGAACCCATCACACACACACACACACACACAAAACGCCAAAAAAAAAAAAAGTTTCTCAACCCTGGTTTCCTCTCTCTCTCTCTCTCTCTCTCTCTCTCTCTCTCTCTCTCTCTCTCTCTCTCTCTCGTGGTTACTTCCTCTATTTACTCATATAGGAAGGAAAGAACCTGAGAGAGAGAGAGAAAGAGAGAGAGAGATTAGTAGGAGCCGTGTTTAGCAGTTACGAAGAAAGGGGAAGAAGAGAATGGAAGAAAAGGAAGGAAGGAGACAGTGAAGGTAAAATAATGAGATAGAGGAAGAAGATAGAGATAGGAAGAAGGGAAGAAAATACCAGAGGAAGAAAAGGAAGATGAAAATAAGACAGGAAGAAGGGAAGAAAATATGAGAGGGAGGAAGAAAATGTGATCGGGAAAGGTAGAGAAAGTAGAAGAAAATGGATGCGGGAAGAAATGAATGAGAGAAAAGAAAAAAAAGAGTAAGAAAGAGTAAAAAACAAGTATTGAAAACCCGTCAGAAAAATGTGGAAATAGAGAAAAGGAAGAACGAAGGAGAAGAAAGGAAGGTTAGAATAAGAAGTAAGGAAGAAACGAAGCTTGGAAAAGAAAGAATGAGATGGAGAAAATATTGATTAAGAAAAAAGATAAAGAAAAAGCGAGAAAACATGAGTAAAGATAAAAAATTAAAGGACTTATACCGAAGTTCAACCCGATAATTTATTTTGAGAAAGGAAAGGAGGACGGAAGGAGAGAAAGAGAGAAAGCGGAAGAAAGGAAGGAAGAAAAAAAAAGGAATAATGACGTAACATGTAAAGAGGACGAGAGAAACAGGAAAAAGGAAGGAACATTGGAAGGAAAGAATAAGATGAAGAGAAAGAAAAATGGAGAGGAAGAAAATAAAAGGAAGAGGAAGAAAGGAGTAAATAGCATATAGGAAGGAAAGGAAAAAGAATGACATAACAGAAGGAAGAAAGGAAGAGGGGAAGAAAACACTGATGATGAAGAAAAGAAAAGAATATGAAAGAAAGACAGAAAGAGAATGAGGGATGAGTGACAGGGAAAAGCAGAAGGAAGGAAGGAAGAAAGAAACGAAGCAGGGAGGAAAAAGCACTTGTGAAGGGAATGAAGAAAAGAGAAAGAGAGAAAAAAAGGAAGAATTAGCAGGAGCATCAACCCGCTGCGCCCCGTCGACTTGGCGTGGTGGCTATTAATACTGCCGTCTCCTGTCTTGCCTCCCTCCCTGCCTCCCTGTCTCCCTCCCTGCCTCCCTCCATTCCCTGTCACCCCAGCCTGTCTCTCAGTCCCTCTCGCTTCACCTCTATACCCCTCCTCCTCCTCCTCCTTCCACATCTTTCTTCTACTGGTTCCCTCCTTCCTCTATTACCAACCTCTCCTCCTCCTCCTCCTAATACCTACCTACATCCCTCCCTCCTCCTCGTTTATGTTACTCCTTATCATTCCTCCTCCTCCTCCTCCTCTCCCTTCTCCTCCTCCTCCTGTTCTTCATCTATACTCCTCCCAGTCAATATTTTCTTCACCGGCTTCTCACTCTCTGCCTGTATCTCTCTCTCTCTCTCTCTCTCTCTCTCTCTCTCTCTCTCTCTCTCTCTCTCTCGCTTGGCAACTTGTTAATGGAGTTTTATCATGGCGGGTAAAATGCTGCTGCCAATTTCCTCGATCGACTCGTCTTCGGCTTGGCGTTGTCTGTAGCGAGAGTCCGTAGCGAGGGTCTTACATACCAACGTTACCAGGGATCATATTCTCAAACATCAACTATTTCTAAAGGTCACAGAGCTGATCAGTCTGGTTCTTATGAGTGTCTTTTACGTTCATGGCACAGAGGAATGGCTAAACTACTACTACTACCAGGGTCATAAAACTACACCTGGAAATGCCCAAGTTAACCCCCCACGAAGGCCTTGGCAAATGTGGGTCCGTAAGCGTCGCAGCGTTTGAGAATAAAATTATGGTCTCTTGTCTGTACTACTGCTTCCCTCGTCCCCCTGGCTACCTCACAACAAACCGAGAGAGGAGGAGAAGGGGATATCTTTTAAGAAGTGCGGAAGAGAATGGAGAGAACAATGTAGCTATGGCACTTGAGGGATAGGAAAAACACGAGCTTGATTGGTTTAGGAGCAGCCAACGGAGAAATAATAAGTTGCAAGCATAGTAAACATTGTAATAACAGGAATAGCAGCAACTTGCCATTCTCCCTGAAGCAAAAAAGGTGTTCAGTTATTAATGTTATCCTGTAAGTCCTAGTATATCTTTAGTTAGTGTATCCTGCAAATCCTTCATGTCCTATCCATCTTCGGTTAGTGTATCCTTTGGAAATCCTATATCTTCCGTTATTCTATCCTTCAAATCCTATATCTTTTGTCCGTGTGTTCTGTAAATTCTATATCTTTGGTCAGTGTATCCTTCCAGTCCTATATCTTAAGTCAGTGTATATTGCAAATCCTGTATCTATCCTATCATCCTACATCCCCACTCTACACACTTCCTCTCCATTCTTTATACGTGTGTGCTTCTCCCTCACTCGGTCGGGGACTTGACGGGGACTTTTTTTAGAGGCCATCGGTGACGCCCCAAGATGGTCTGGGAACTCTCGTGACTGTGGAGAGCAGGCTGAGCAGCTTTCCCTTCCTTCCTCCCTCTCTTTCGACTCCTCCTCTTACCACTACCACTACTACTACTACTACTACTACTACTACTACTACTACTACTACTACTACAGTGTGACGAAGATGAGCACCGAGGCCACGCGCAGCTATAGCATATGCTCCTGACTCTGCCATACTACTACTGCTATAACTACTACATTTATGAGCATTATTATTACTACTCTACCTTTACTACTATTTTCTTGCTTTCTTTCTCTTCCTAATCGTCCTTTTTACTCTTTCTGCCCCTCCTCTTACTCTTCTTCGTTCTCCTTACTCTTCCTTCTTCCTTGTTTTCTTCGTGTTCTTTTTTTCCACTTTGTTTCTGTCCCTCCTCCCTCTCCTCCTCTTTTTACGGCATCCTCCTCATCCGTCCCTTCTGTCTCTCTCTTCCTCAATCATATTCTTTCCTCATGTCCTTCCTTCCTACGCTTGTTATGTCTGTCTCTGTATAAATTTTCCCAAGCTCCTCCGTCCCTCCTTAGATATATTTTCCTACCCCTTCTCGTCCCTCAGAGCTTTCCTACTTCATTATCTTCTCATTCTACTTACTCTTCTGTGTGTGTGTATGTGTGTGTGTGTGTTAGTTCCTGCTCTGGCACGGGAGAACTGGCTTTACTATCTTGCTTACTAGAGGTCCTTGAGGCAACATCGCTAAGGCCGGTAGACGATGTGGGACGGAGGAGGCGGCGGCGTTGTTAGTTAATTCGGGGTTACGGAAACTTTCTACTGGCATGTGCTGTGAGAGTACCCGCGCAGGCAGAGGTCTTGCTGGGCGTGGGAGAGGGATGATGATAGGGGCTGAGAGAGAGAGCTTTGTCACCACTAGAGTATGGCGCTTCGTGGTTGACGTGAAGGACAGGACTCATGATTAAAGGAAGGAAGACAGCGCTGGTGAAGAGAAAGAAGTTAAATGAGAGACAAAGAAAGAAATGGCATATGCGAAGGAAAGGAAAGAAAAAAATCTTGAAAATATATCGCTGCATGGTTTTAGTGAAGGAAAGAAGGAAGAAGAAAAGACAGTATTGGTGAAGAGAAAGAAGTTAAAGGAAAGAGAAAGATAGAAATAGCTTATGCGAAGGAGTGGAAATAGAAAGACGTAAAATATAAAGGACAGGAGAAACACAGAGAGAAGGAAGGAATGAAGAAGGGAAGAAAGCACTGATGTAGAGAATCAAGTAAAGAGAAAAGGAAAGAGGAAAGGAGGAGCATATAAAAAGTAAGGAAAATGGGGGATGAGTGACAGGAAAAGGCAGAAGGAAGGAAGGAAGGAAGGAAGAAGGGAAGAAAGCACTGGGGGAGAGAATGAAGAAAAGAGAAAAAGAAAGAAGTCTAACCGGGCGTGGGAAGAGAATGCTTAGACCTGAAAGAGAGCTTCATCACTACGCGAAAGCCAGTCAGGTGCTGCATGGGTGAAGTGAAAACAGGATTCAGGGTCAACAAAACGCTCTAATGCTTCGTGATGTGACAGTACCCGAGCAGCAGGGGACTGGGGGGACTAATCCAGGCTGAAAATACTCCACTACCACCATACGAGAGCTAGAGGCGGATACTGCAGGGTCTTACGGACAGAATTCAGGGGTTAACAAAACACTCTAATACCTCGGGATGTGACAGTACCCGTGTTGTAGGGGACTGGGGGGACTAATCCAAGCTGAGAATACTCCACTACCACCATACGAAAGCTAGAAGGGGATACTGCAGGGTCTTACTTACGGACAGAATTCAGGGGTTAACAAAACACTAACACCTCGGGATGTGACAGTACCCGTGTTGTAGGGGACTGGGGGGACTAATCCAAGCTGAGAATACTCCACTACCACCATACGAAAGCTAGAGGCGGGTACTACAGGATCTTACTTACGGACACAATTCAGGGGTTAACAAATCACTCTAATGCCTCGGGATGTGACAGTACCAGTGTTGTAGGGGACTGGGGGGACTAATCCAAGCTGAGAATACCACCATGGATGTGACAGTACCCGTGTTGTAGGGGACTGGGGGGACTAATCCAAGCTGAGAATACTCCACTACCACCATACGAAAGCTACAGGCGGGTACTACATCGTTTACTAATGGACAGAATTTAGGGGTTAAACATTCAAATACCTCGTGATTTGAGAGTATACCCGGGCAGGCAGGGTACTGATGGGAACTATAAGGGCTGAGCTAAGCCTTAATCAAGCAGGGAGTTGTAGGGAGGCCTGGCACGGGGTTAATTAAAGGACAGGAGTCAGGATGTAAAAAAAAATGTAGGATCTCCTGAGAATGCATGAAAGAGCTTAATCGGATGTGGAAGGGAATTGATTTGGGCTGAGACTTGAAAGAGCTTCGTCATTGGGTAGGTAGAGATTGAGAAGAAGGGAAGGAGGGTTTAGGGAGGGGGGGAAAGGGGGTGCGGTACTGGTTTAAGAAGTGAAGGACAGAAGTCGGAGCATAAAAACGGTGTAAGACCTTCTGAGCGAGAATACCCGTTGATGCAGAGGTTCAACGGAGTGTGGGTGGGGACGGACGAAGGCTAAGAATAATCATCACCAGAGAAGGGCTTGAGTAAGGCGGTACACTCTTACTGAAGGACGGGAATCAGGGACCATATTCTTAAAACAATTCGGCGCCCAACCACACATATTTGACACGGTTTTCGGAGGAGTTTGGGGCATTTTCACGGGTAGTTTAATGACCCTGGTGGTAGTTTGACTCTTCCTCTGTACCATGAACCTAAAAAATCCTCATGAGAACCCGAATGATCTAACCTAACCTAACCTAACCTAACCTAACCTTACCTTACCTAATGCCTCGTGAGAGTACCCAGCAGGCAAGGGTTTAGTCAGGCATGCAGTGAACCATCTTAAGGCTGAGAGAACTTTGTCAGAAGGGAGATTGAAACACTGTAGCTCTTAATTGTGGGTTGAAGGAGATTTTGAAGGAGCATTGAGGGAAGGAGGTTGAAGGAGCATGAAGTGAACCATCTGAAGTCTGAGAGAGCTTTGTCAGAAGGGAGATTGAAACACTGTAGCTCCTAATTGTGGGTTGAAGGAGATTTTGAAGGAGCATTGAAGGAAGGAGGTTGAAGGAGCATGAAGTGAAGCATCTTAGGGCTGAGAGAGCTTTGTCAGAAGGGAGATTGAAACACTGCAGCTCCTAATTGTGGGTTGAAGGAGATGTTCTAAGTCCTAAGACCTCTTGAGAATATCGAAGCAATGTAGACACTATGGGGCGTTGTAGTGGTCTGAGGGACAGCCTACAAACCAGCAGACCTTCTTAGCTTGTGGTCTCATTGGGCTACTTGACGAAGGAAAACGGAGAAGGAATGTAGAAGAGTAATGTGCAAGGGCAAGGAAGGGTTGGAAAAAAGAGAAAGAAAACAAGAGAGGGAAAGGAAAAGAAGACGAAGATGGAGAGGAAGAACAGAATGTGGCGGAGGAGGAAGAAAGAGAAAACGTGGATTGGAGAAATATAATAAGAATAGTTAGGGGAGAGCATGAGTGAGGGAGTGGTCTATACGAAGACATACTAGACCCCCTCCCCTCCTAGCCCAGGGTCTGAAGAACGCCCATCAGGTCCCACGGCGTGATTGAGGGTCCTATCTATGGGCTACATTGTTACGAGAGAGCTTGAGTAAGGGACTGCAGTTAGGAAGGAGTCTGTGTGAAGGAAAGGCCACAGTTACACCTCCTCCCTTCCTAGCCCAGGGTCTGAGGAACGCCCATTAGGTCCTACGGCGTGATTGAGGGTCCTTTCTATGGGCTACATTGTAAGGGACTGCAGTTAGGAAGGAGTGTGTGAAGGAAAGGCCATAGTTAGACCTCTCTTCCTAACTCATGGTCTGAAGAACGCCCATCAGCAGGCCCCACGGCGTGATTGAGGATCCTTTTTATGGGCTACATTGTAAGGGACTGCAGTTAGGAAGGAGTCTGTGCGATAAGGAAAGGCCATAGTTACACCTCTCCCTTCCTAGCCCAGGGTCTGAGGAACGCCCATTAAGTCTCGTGGCGTGGTCCTTTCTATGGGCTACATGGTTACGAGAGAGCTTTAGTAAGGGACTACAGTTAGGAAGGAGTCTGTGAAGGAAAGGCCATAGTTAGACCTCCTCCCATCCTAGCCCAGGGTCTGAAGAACGGCCATCAGGTCCCACGGCGTGCTTTAAGGTCGCTCTACGGGGACTGTTGTTACGGGGACAGGGACTCGCGCTCGCCCACCCCGGGGATTACGTGCGTCGGTCGAGATGCACAATTTCTAGATTAAAGATGGCCGGAGGGAGGCGGTTGCAGGCGGCGGTGGAGGGCGGAATTTTTGTCAATTTTCCGTGGGCAGCGTCTCGCCCCGGCCGGCCCCGCGAGAGGGTGCACGCCGATGACCCCTCCCGCCGGTGACTCTGACGGGGCAGCAGCGTGTGGTGGCGAGATCGAAGGAGGGAAAAAAAGGTGCGATTGTGGAGTTATCAAGAAAGTGTTCGAAAGCCAGCCAGCCGTGAGTGTACATGATAGGGGAGGGAGGGGGAGGGGTGGAGGGACAACTGTCTCGCGCGGGGAAGGAGGTACGGAGGGGTGGAGGGCCCGGGAGGAGGAGAGGGAGGAGAATGAGAGAGGGAGGAGCGGCAGTCGGCGGTGGTGGTGGTGGTGGTGGGGCTTAGCTGTCTTCACACCACTCAATACCGCCTCGCTACTGTGGCGGAGGCGGCAACACCACCACCACCACCACCACCACTAATATTAACACCACCACCACCACCACTAATATCAACACCACCACCACCACCACTACTACTAACATCAACATCACTACCACCATCAATGTCAGCACCCTCATCACCCTCACTACCATAACCACCACAATCACTACTACCTCCATCACCGCCACCACCACCACCACTATCATCACCACCATGTAATGAAACACACAAACACGCACTCTTCGCTTTCCTCCTCCTCCTACACACACACACACACACACACACACACACGAGCCTCAGGAACACACACACACACACACGCACACAGACACACGCCCTTATCTAAAACCCCATATTTGGTCCATTCCCCTTTACCCCTTTGGTGATGGGATTAGCTTGTTTTACTTTCTGATTCTAGATAAACAACACCCCTTCCTTTGTTCCTTCCTTCACTCTTTAACCCATCCCTTCCTTCCTTCCTTCGCTGATTCATTTTTTACTACTTTCACTTCCTGGTCAACTCTCCCTTCATTCCTTCCTTCCTCTTCCTTCGTCTTTCACCCTTTCTGTAATCATTTCTCTCCTTCACCTTTCCCTCTCTCCCTTCCTTCCTTCTTTCACCTCTGCCATTGTCCATTCCTTCCCTCATTCAACTCTTCCTCCCGTTTTCATTTATTCACTTCCTTCAATCCTTCTTTTCCTTCTTTCCTTCCTTCACCACCTCTATTATCCATTCCATCACTCCAACGCGTCCTCCCAATTTCCATTCATTTACTCTTAATCCATTCCATCTTTCCCTCCTTCACTCTTTTCCTTCCTTCCTTCTTTCCTTCGCCCTATCATATACCTACCCACACCCCACGAGGCCATAGGATTCATAGGATACAGAAGGATACAAGGAGAGTATACGAGAGGCCTCAGTCACCCAGTTAGTCAACCTACGCATGGCAGCTCCCGGGAATCCCTTATTTGCCGTCATTTGAAACTCTTGAATCCTATTTGCATTAACCACACACATGAGCTTCGTTATTTGTGCCACTCATCCACTACT
>NC_066536.1:13454229-13471729 GCF_024679095.1 Eriocheir sinensis
CTCCTCGTCGTCTTCCTCCTCCCATGCTTACCCTACATCTGTAACCTCTTCCTTCCTTCCTTCCTTCCTTCCTTTCTTCTTTTTTCTATTCCCTTTTCTTTTTTTTCTCCTTTCTTCCTCTTTCCTCCTTCCTCCTTGACCTTCCTACCCACATTTTTTTTCCTTACCTTTTATTTTCTTTTTTTTTTGTGCATCTCTACTGCTTCCTTCCTTCATCTTCACACCTCCTCCTCCTCTTCCTCTTCCTCTTCCACCTCCTCCTCCTTTCCTGCCACTCATTCTCCTGTAGCAAAAATGAAGAGTAAAGGCTCAGCTCTATCTATCTATCTATCTATCTATCTATCTATTTATGAAGCTATCTAAACCGCTTGTTAGTTTCTCTCTTTCTCACACACACGCACGCACACACACACTCGGAGGCGATGCATTAGTGAACATGGAATATTTATAGAACTCGTGATGTCACCTCCTCCTCGTCCTCCTCCTCCTCCTCCTCTTCCTCTTCTCAATCTCCCCTACTGTACACCTCTTCTTGCTTCACCGCACGACACTCTCTCTCTCTCTCTCTCTCTCTCTCTCTCTCTCTCTCTCTCTCTCTCTCTCTTATCTTTATGCTCTTAGTTAAAGCAAACATCACCTCTATATCCTTCCGTTACATAATACTTTATCAACCAAATTCTCTCTCTCTCTCTCTCTCTCTCTCTCTCTCTCTCTCTCTCTCTCTCTCTCTCTCTCTCTCTCTATCAGGTGCCCTCCTTCCTGTCTCTCTCCTCTCTCTCTCCCTCTCCCCCTTCCTGTTCTCTCACCTCCACTCGCTCACAACGAAGTATTGGACTCAGATATACAGGAAGTCTCTCTCTCTCTCTCTCTCTCTCTCTCTCTCTCTCTCTCTCTCTCTCTCTCTCTCTCTCTCTTCATATATATTTCGTTTTTACGTGTCTAATCAAAGTCAGAGAGAGAGAGAGAGAGAGAGAGAGAGAGAGAGAGGGTGGGGTGGGGGGGGACCTTCAGATACATAGATCATACATATCTGACACTCGCTTCCGTAGATGGCCGCAATGGAAGAGTTGAGTGGCGTGAAGGGGGGGAGAGGGAGGAGGGAGGGAGAGGGGGGGGATGCATGGATGGATATGGGTGCAGGTAGTAAATGGGTGTAGGTGGGTGGGTGGGTGGAGTGGGTGGAAGGGTGGATGTATGGACTTAGGTGGTGGGTTGGCGGTGGAAATGGCTTGGTGGTTGTGTGGATGAAAGAAAAATGGGTGAGGAAACTATGGGGGTGATTGGGTGAGATGGGTGATGGGTGGGTGAATGGATGAATGTGGATGTATGTGGATGAATGGATGGATGAATAGATGGGCAGCTGGAGGGAGGAATGGAATGGGTGTGGATGAGGAAACGAGTAATGGGAAGAGGAAAAGTGGAATGGGGATGAGTTGATATATGTGGATGGGTGACTGTTTTGGATGACTGGATGTAGGGGTGAGTATTAACGAGGATAGTGGATGAGTGTGTCCTTGAGTGGATGAATCGATGTTGATGTTAGCTTTTGGGTGTGGATGGAAGTGGGTGATGGGGAAGAGTACTGATGTGGAAGAGGAGTGTGCATGGGAGTAAGGGAGAGGATGGGAGTGCAAGTCTAAAAAAGTCGTACTCTGAAACACGTATTTGACAAGGCTTTCGCAGGAGCTGTGGGCATTTCCAGAGGTAGTTTTATGACCCTGGTGGTAGTTTGAGCCTTCTTCTGTACCATGAACCTAAAATACTACTCATAAAAACCCGAATGATCTCCTTTTTGGCCTTTGGGAATAGTTGATATGAGGGGTGGCAGCGTTTAACAGTACCGAACTTAAGATGGAGTGCTTGGAGAATTAAGGAAGTTACTGATTCCACTCGAATGTTTTATATATTTAGCACGAATCCGTTTGCCGCATAATTATGAATGTCATCGTCTTTAATTGGTTCGGTGTCGGGGTAAATATTATAACTGTAAAAGCCGAGGAATGTGTAACCGCCAGGGGGAGGTGCTGGGGCCGCCGCTGTCATACCGAGACGATGTTCCGCAGAGACTTTTTGGGGTCATATTCTGGCTCAACATTTCGGGGTCCAACCACGCGCATTTTTACAAGGCTTTCGTAGGGGTTGGTTTGGGCATTTCCAGGGGTAGTGTTATGAGATTGATAGTAGTGCGATTGTATATTATCCTTCTGTACTGTGATGGTGAAGAAACACACCTGGTAGCTGCGGGGATCATCTTTCTTTAAAGGTCCCTCTAAGCAATTAATGAGAAAAAATCATCGCTCTCGCAAACCACTTCATAATATAATATATATTATATCAACGCATTTATGATCAGTTTATGCATCATCTATTTTTTGGGGGGTTCATATCATGGCAAAAATGTAGCCCGTCGCTGGTACACGGTAAAGACACAAATTTGGCCCGTCGCTGGTACACGGTAAAGACACAAATTTGGCCCGTCGCTGGTACACGGTAAAGACACAAATTTGGCCCGTCGCTGGTACACGGTAAAGACTCAAATTTGGCCCGTTGCTGGTACACGGTAAAGACAAATTTGGCCCGTTGCTGGTACACGGTAAAGACACAAATTTGGCCCGTCGCTGGCACACGGTAAAGACACAAATTTGGCCCGTCGCTGGTACACGGTAAAGACACAAATTTGGCCCGTCGCTGGTACACGGTAAAGACACAAATTTGGCCCGTCGCTGGTACACGGTAAAGACACAAATTTGGCCCGTCGCTGGTACACGGTAAAGACACAAATTTGGCCCGTCGCTGGTACACAGTAAAGACACAAATTTGGCCCGTCGCTGGTACACGGTAAAGACACAAATTTAGCCCGTTGCTGGTACACGGTAAAAGACACAAATTTGGCCCGTCGCTGCTACCGGGTTAATCTCCTTTTCGGCCTCTGGAAATAGCTGATGTAAGAGCCGAAAGCGTCTGAGGATACCGAGCTTCATTCGACACGGGAAAGAGTTATATTCTTATTTAACATTACGGGGTCCAATCACAGCACATTCTTTCATAGCTTTCGTAGGGGTTGTTTCGGGCGTTTCCCTGGGTAGTTTTATGACCCTAGTGGAGGTTTGTTCATTCTGCTGTCCCGTGATTGTGAAAAAACTATCATTATAACCCGATTAATCTTCTTTTTAGCCTTTGAAATTAGTTGATGTGAGAACCGGAAGCGTCTGAGAGAGAATACCGACCTTAACACGAAGCAACACGAGGAAGACTCAGGAACGCAATACGATCCTCACTCGATAAAGCCGATTCGGGGCCAATTTGAACATGTCCAAAACTTAGCGCGGCGAGCACACGAACACGAAGTCAGCTGATTCACGCCGAACATCCAGGAAGTCTGCCGAACCGTACGCCGCTGGGGAACACGAAACCCGTATCCGCATAGCTTAGGATACAGTTCTTGAAAATGTGGAAGCCCCTCTACGATCCTTCAGGCTTTCTCTTAGACACCATCCATTTTATCCTCTATCTCCCTCTTTCCTCCAAGTATGAGCAATAATTGAAGGTCGAGGTAGGGAAGGCATGAGATGACGAGAGTTAGGGATACAGTTCTTGAAAATGTGGAAGCCCTTCTACTTCTTCAGGTCTTCTCTTACACGGTTCATCCATCTTTTACCTCTACCTGTCTCTTTCCCTTCCCTCCAGGCGTGAAGATGAAGGTCAAGGAAGGGCTGGCGTGGAATGGTGAGAGTTCGGGATACAGTTCTTGAAGGAGTGGAAGCCCTTCTACTCCTTCAAGGCTTCTCTTACACAGTTTATCCATCTTTCCCTCTACCTCCCTCTTTCCCTTCCCTCCAGGCATGAAGATGAAGGTCGAGGAAGGGAATGCGTGTGATGGTTAGACTTCGGGATACAGTTCTTGAAGATATGGAAGTCCTTCTATTCCTTCAGGGCTTCTCTTACAAAGTTTATCCATCTTTTCCCTCTACCTCCCTCTTTCCCTTCCCTCCAGGCATAAAGATGAAGGTCAAGGAAGGGCTGGTGTGGAATGGTGAGAGTTCGGGATACAGTTCTTGAAGATGTGGAAGCCCCTCTCTCTTATTCACTCCATCCATCTTTCCCTCCACCTCCCTCTTTCCCTTCCCTCCAGGCGTGAAGATGAAGGTCAGGAAAGGGAAGGCGTGGGATGGTGATGGGTTAACATAAGGTACGAGCAGGGATGGGCAGGGCGCGATCTATGAAGGGGCGGAAAGTTAGCTGATGGGGCATTGATAGTGAAGGGCGTGGATGCGTGTTGACGGGAAGGTGTTGGTGGGTAATGAAGTGATGGGAGGAAATAGGGCATTGGGAAGGGGCGTGAAGGGGCGTAGATAAGAGAGGAAGTCAATGAAGGGGAGAAAGTGAGGGGTGTGAGTATATGTGGTTAGGAAGGGTTGGGGTTGAGGGTTGATGGGAAAAGAAGGGATGGACACGAACATGGATGGGCTGAAACCAGTGATGGGGCGTAGAGGAGAGCTGATGATGGGGTGATAGTGAAAGGAGTGGGCATATGTAGATGGAGAGGTGTGGGTTGGGTGATGGGTTAGGTTAAGTATGGGTACGGATGGGGAATGTGAGGGGGCGGTGATGGGGACTTTAATGATGGGTTAAGACTCGTGAAGGGGCGTGGTGATGATGGATGGGAGTGTGTGGGTTGATGGGATTGTGGCGTGGATGGTGTGGCTATGATGGGCATGTGTGGAGTGTGATGGGAAAGGGTGTGCAAGGGCTGGGATGGGAAGGGAAAGGGTAGAGATGGGCAGAGGAGTGATGGCCACCTATAAATGGAGAATGAATATGGATAGTGATGGGAAACGAAGTGATGGGCAGTGAAGGGTGATGATGGGTGTGGGTGGACGAAGGAAGGGACGAACTGTGATGATGGGAACTGAGAAGACACAATGATGGGCAGTTATGGGATGCTTACAATACTGAGTGATGGGAACAAGAGGTGAAGGGCAGTGGTAAGATGATGGGAGGGGAAGTGATGTGCAGCCAGGGAGGTGATGGTAGGGAAAGGATGGGCTGAAAAAGGGAATGATGGGCAGAGGTGACGGGGAGGTGATGGGAACGGCTAGCGTGTTTTAGTACCCCTTCACCCTTCCCCCTTCCCCTCAACGATGCTCTCGTCCTATTTATGTCACTGTAGTGGTGGCATAATGAGTCACACACACACACACACACACACACACACACACACACACACACACATACATTTTGTCCTAACTAACTAAACCAAACTTTATTCAATACATACATACATATACATACATACATATATACATACATTATTATAGAATCTCTCTCTCTCTCTCTCTCTCTCTCTCTCTCTCTCTCTCTCTCTCTCTCTCTCTCTCTCTCTCTCTCTCTCTCTCTCTCTCTCTCTCTCTCTCTTGCTCACCACCGTATTATTATTATTATTATTATTGTTATTATTATTATTATTATTATTATTATTATTATTATTATTATTATTATTATTATTATTATCAATCCGAAAGCACCAAAAAAGTTACGTGTGTGTGTGTGTGTGTGTGTGTGTGTGTGTGTGTGTGTGTGTGTGTTGAGAGAGATAAATAGATAGAGAAAAGAGAAAGAGAGAAAGAGAAAGAGAGAAAGGTAGCCGGGAGGAGGAGGAGGAAGAGAAGGTTAGGAGGATTTATGGAGGGGCGTGGAAGAGGCGGAGAAAAGGAGGAGGAGGAGGAGGAGGAGGAGGAGGTATGGTTTGGGTAGCGGAGAGGATGGGATAGGATGAGGATAGGAGGGATGAAGTAGAGAGGGAGGATAGGCCACGGGGATAGGGAGGAACAGGTGGATAGGTGAAGGAGAACTGGTGGGCAGGTGTTTAGATCAGGTAAGGAGCTGTAAGATGACCAGGAGGAGGAGGAGGAGGAGGAGGAGGAGGAGGAGGAAGAAGAGACAGGTAGCGGTGCGTGTGTGTGTGTGTGTGTGTGTGTGTGTGTGTGTGTGAGAGAGAGAGAGAGAGAGAGAGAGAGAGAGAGAGAGAGAGAGAGAGAGAGAGAATCAACATCAAACTTTCAATTCAATATCTTAGTAACCACACACACACACACACACACACACACACACACACACACACACACACACACACACACACAAGGAAGGCGAATTAATAAAGCGAAGAGAGAGTGAAACAGGAGGAGGAAAAGAAGCAGAGAGAGAAGAAGATAAAGGGAAGGAATAGGACAAGGATGAAAGCCATGCCTTCTTCTGTTATCGTGTGTGTGTGTGTGTGTGTGTGTGTGGCCGATATAGAGAGGATAACCAAGTACTTTATGATAAGATAAGAAGAGAATGAGAACCGTCTGTCTGTCTGTATACTGACCCTGAAGCAACGATGACTGCTTAACTGACTGACTGACTGACTGACTGACTGACTGACTGATTGAATAACTGACTGACTGACTGAATGAATGAATGATTGAGGGACTGGTTGACTGACAGACTGACTGATTGAGGGATTGGCTGACTGACTGATTGAGGGACTGGGCGACTGACTGACTGACTGATTGACTAACTGACTGACTGAATGAACTGACTGACTGCTTGATTGACTAACTGGCTGACTGACTGACTGACTGGTTGATTGAGGGAGTGGTTGACTGATTGACTGACTGATTGAGGGACTGGCTGATTGATTGACTGACTGATTGAGGGACTGGCTGATTGATTGACTGACTGATTGAGGGTCTGGTTGACTGACTGACTGATTGAGGGACTGGCTGACTGACTGACTGACTGATTGAGGGATTGGTTGACTGACTGGATGACTGATTGACTGACTGACTGAATGAATGAATGATTGAGGGACTAATTTACTGACTGACTGACTGACTGACTGACGGAGGAACTGAATGTGTGAATGAGTGACTGACGGACCGAGTGACTGCCTGCTTGACTAACTGACTAACCAACTGACTGACTGATTAGCTGAAAACGAATCAATGAGTGAACTTGCTGACTGACTGACACGTTGATTGACTGACCGACTGTTTGAATGGCTGCTTGACTAACTGGTTTACTGACTGACTGACTGACTGACTGATTCGTTAAGACAGTGGCTCCTCTCCTTTTTTATTTATTTTTTTCTCCTGTTCGTATACCTCGTACCTCCTCCTGCCTCCTGAGACAGTCTTGCACCTCCCTCCTGTGACCCGCTAGAACACATCCTCTTACTCGTATGACAAAGGTGATGAAACAGAGCAACACTTTCTCATTTTGTCATTTATATCAAGGCAAAAAAAACACGCGTTGATGTAGTCACGATTACGAAATTAATGAACGAACAAGAGACGGGTTTCAGAACACAGCGAAGGTTCTTTATCGTATACGTGGGAGAAGAGAATGTCAAGTGGTGCAATAGGATGTAGATGTTATTGAGGAGGATTCTTAAGCATTCCGGTGTCTAGTGCAGCATAACGGAGAGGAGTTGAGGCGACAAGTACAGATAAGTTGGTTCCCCGTTGATTCCTCCCTCGTTCATTCGTGGGGAAAGAGGTATCGAGTGTACGTAATAGGATGTAGATGTTATAGAGCAGGATTATTAGGCATTCCGGTGTCTAGTGCAGCATAACGGAGAGGAGTTGAGGCGACAAGTACAGATAAGTTGGTTCCCCGTTGATTCCTCCCTCATTCATTCGTGGGGAAAGAGGTATCGAGTGTACGTAATAGGATGTAGATGTTATAGAGCAGGATTATTAGGCATTCCGGTGTCTAGTGCAGCATAACGGAGAGGAGTTGAGGCGACAAGTGCTACAGCTTCAGAGGACAGCGATAGGTTCTCTGATCGTTCGTGGGGAAAAGAGATATTGAGTGTAAGAGGATGTAGATGGTATAGAAAAGGATGATTCTTTGGCATTCCGGTGTCTAGTACAGCATGACGGAGAGCTGGTGAGGCGACAAGAAGAGATAAGTTGGTTCCCCGATGATTCCTCCCTCGTTCATTCGTGGGGAAAGAGGTATCGAGTGTACGTAATAGGATGTTAGGATGTAATTATTATAGAGCAGGATTCTTAGGCATTCCGTTGTCTAGTGCAGCATAACGGAGAGCAGTTGAGGCGACTAGTGCTACAGCTTCAGAGGACAGCGAGAGGTTCTCCGATAGTTCGTGAGAAAAAAAAAAGGAGATATCGAGTTTTTTTTAGATCAGGATTCATAGGCATTTCAGCGTCTAGAGCAGCATGACGAAGAGCAGTTGAGGCGACATGTGATAAATCTACAGAGCACAACGAAAGGTTCTCCGATCGTTCGTGAGAAATAAAAAGGAGCTATCGAGATTCTTAGACATTTCATCGTCTGGAGCAGCATGACGGGGAGCTGTTGAGGCGACAAGTGCTTAGCTTCAGCGCACACCAAAAGGTCTTGCGTGGTCCCCGGCTCGGTCCCTCCCTTTCTCGTTCGTGGGTAAAGGCCATTAGCGTGGGTCGAGAGATGTAAATGAGTGAAAAATATGATGCATTGCCAGATCGCTTGGTTTTGTTTCGTATCGATGAAGAAAACGCGAGGAAGGAGACGAAGTGAAGGTTGGCAACGGAGCTTGTGGTGTGTAAAGAGCAGGAAGGAGGGAGAGATAAAAAAAGGGGATTGAGAGTGAGAGAGAGAGACAGAGAGAGAAAAAAAGCACCGAAAGCGACTTATACATGGCGTCACGCAGGTCTCCCTTCTCCCTCCCTCTCCTCCATCCCTTCCCTCCCTCCCCTCTCCCTCTCCCTGACCCCTCACCCGGTGCTGTTCCTCCCTCCCTCCCTCCCTCCCCTCCTCCTCCTTACCTTACCTCACCCTCACTTCTCCATCCTCTTCCTCCCCTCACCCTCTCCCTCTCTCCTTCCTCCACCCGTCCCCTGCCCCTTACCTCATCCTTCCCTCCCTCCCTTCCTCCTCCCTCATGTCCTCCGTTCCCTTCCTCTCCCTTGTTACCCCGTCCTGCTCCCTCCTCTCTTCCTCCTCCCTGCTTCCCTCCACGCCCTCCCTCCCTTCTCTCCCTCGGCAGCTGAGAACAGGGCTGAGAGACGGTGTAGGGGACCCCGAGCAGCCACCACCTCCCTCCTCCTCCTCCTCTTCCTCTTCCTCCTCCTCCTCCATGTGTGTACTCCTCCTTCCTTACATGTCGCTACAGAACGCAGAACGCCCTTCTCTCCTCCTCCTCCTCCTCCTACTTGCTTTACTCGTCCTCGTCCTCCTTGTTGTCATATGCTTGTTTGCGAGTACAGAGGTTTGTGTGTGTGTGTGTGTGTGTGTGTGTGTGTGTGTGTGTGTGTGGGAGGTGGCCGTATCACAAATAACTTTCATATCCGTTGTTGATAGCGTGCCTGGAGGTCTTTGTGGTTCTCGTCATCCTGTATAGTCTTGAAACATTCCATTGATATTGATGAAAGCTGACTAGTGGTGGTAAGAGGAGGACCAACCACAGCAGGAACTATTATCATCATCGTTATCATCATCGTCATCATTAGAGCTCTTTTCCTCGTCTACTGCAGGACAATAGCCTTTCCCGATGACGCCGCTCTCCACCACCACCACCACCACCGGCTGTTGTTAGTGTTCTCCATCCATCCTGCTCTCTCCCTCTCTCTACCTCTCTAAACGTATCAGGCTGCCATTACGACTATTTTCCAAGGCCTCAGAGAAGATGAATCAGGTTATCATGGATTTTTTTTTTTCGTTCAACATACAGACGACGTGTAAAGCTATCCATCACCAGCATAACAAAACAGTCCACGAAAATCCAAACAACTTCCACGACGAGAGACTTTTCAAACACGGGAACTGAGGCGCTGAGTATGTTTTAAAATACACGCTAAAGTCTTCTCTCTCTTCCTCTCTCCCAGATTTCCACACTGCAATGCTACCACTCCGTTACTTTGGAAATATATAAATGTTCATGTTATAATTCTTTGATGCGTTGTCGTCGGTGAGCGGTGAATGGTTAATACCTTGAATAATGGAATAATATCGAATTGACGGGAGTTCTCACCGAGCTGTACCACCTCCCTCACATCGACAGCGGTACATATTGTAGTTCTAGGGCTTATAATTTCTTTCTCTCGTTTCGTAGTAGTTGTAATTACATAGTAGTAGTAGTAGTAGTAGTAGCTGTAGAGGTAGCAATAGCATCAATAATAGTAATAATGATAATAATAATAGTTGTATGGGGGAGGTAGTGGCGGTTGGGGGTTAATGTGGGGGGGGGGTGAATGGGGGAAGGGAGGGGGGAGGGTGATATGGGGGATGGGGGGGGGGGAGAACGGCGTGCATCTCCTCGGTCGGTGGTGTGTGGCCGAGCTTGTGTGTGTGTGTGTGTGTGTGTGTGCGTTGACATTGCCAGAGTATTGATATTCACTCGGGATCAGATAGGGTCGATATTACCCTCAACAACCTGCGTCTTCCTCCTCCACCACCACCACCACCCATCACCATCACCTCCCACCACCACCACCCGAACTACCTCCCTGATTATGAAAAGCTGAAGCGTTCTCATTCACCTCCTCACAAAATGGGTTCTTGGTTGGTGGTGTGGAAGGCGAGGGAAAATAATAAATAAATATGTAAGTAATTAAAAAATGCTCTCTCTCTCTCTCTCTCTCTCTCTCTCTCTCTCTCTCTCTCTCTCTCTGTGAAGTAAGAAATGGCTTGAAGGTGGGAGAGAGGGAGGGAAGGAGTGATGAAATGAGGGAAGGAAGGAAGGAGTGATGAGAAAGGAGGAGGAGGAAGGAAAGGAGTAATGAGGTGAAGGAGGGAGGAAGGGAAGAAGGGAGATAAAGATTGCTTTCAGGATCGTAGGAAGAAAGGGAGAATCAGGTGGAGGGAGGGAAGGAGAGGAGGAATGATGAGGTGGAGGAAGAAGGGAGGTAAGGAGAGATAGATTACGTTGAAGAAAGGAGAGAAGGAGGAAGGAGGAGATGAAGATTACTTGCAGGATGGAAGGAGGGAAGGATTAACCGAAAGATGGATGAAGGAGGAAAGGAAGGAGATAGAGATTAAGTGAAGAAAGGAGGGAAGGAGGTAGAAAATAGGGAGATAGTTTACTTAAATGAAGGAAGAAGGGAAGAGGGATGGGGATTACATGAAAGAAAGAGGAGAGATGGAGATAAGAGGAAGGGACGTAGGGATGAGAAGGGAAGAAGTGGAGTGAGAGAGGAGGTGAAGGAGAGAAAGAATGAGGGAGATAAGTGATACATGAATGAAAGAGGGAAGGAGGAGGAGCAGGAGGAAGTAGATGGAGATAACAAGAGAAAGGGATGAAGTGGGAAGGAGCGAGGGAGGAGAGAAAGAGGAGGAGCAGTGATGGGGTCTTTCTTCCCTTCCGGACCCACCTCTGCTCTCCACGGGTCAACACAACCCTCCCTGCTCCTCCGCACCCTCCCCGCCCACCACCCCCCTTCCCAAACGTGCCCTGGACAGAGAAAAGCGTTCACCTCTTCCCGCTAGAGCCACCTACACAACGCTCTCTCAAGACCCCGCAATCCAGTGCCATTTTTACTTCACTCTTGCCTCTAACCCGTTACTCCTCCATTTCTTTCTCTCCCCACTTCAGTTTCACTTCAAGACTCACCCCCACGACTCATTTCAAAGCCCACGCTAGTTTATAAGTGCCTCCTTCTCACCATCTGGCATTTAGCTATCTGTTGAGGAAGAAATGGCGACCCTGTAAAGAGTGGAGGTAGGCTAGTCAGTATGTCCTCTTGCGCGAGCTGTACTTTTGAAGACTAAATCCTAAACCTGATCTTCTGCTTAGGCTTGGCTGGGAGTAGTACAGGAGTGAGGGCGAGGGAGTGAGGCAGCAGGGAGGAAAGGTGACGTAATATTTAAGCGACAAGGACTCGGGGAGGGAGGATGGGGCAGACAGGCAGGGCAGGGCAGGCAGGCAGGGCAGGCAAGCGGCCACCAGGTTTGCCATACGAAGTACCCTTATAGCCATCAAGATCGCCTCCAGCCTCCAACCTCTCCCAGTACTTCTCATCATCCCAGTTACCGAGAACACCCACATCCCCTCCCACCGTGGGCTTTGGCTGGGTGGCAGGCGTCGGGTATTCCATTGGGAGCTCCGTGGTGCCTCAGAGCGTCGTAGGTGTAGGAGAATTAGCGGAAATGTATCATGGAGTCATCGTACATCACACATACACCCCTGACCGCGTTATCCGGAAGCGAGCGCCTCTGCGGGGTTGGTTTCCTTGTGTCATATTTTCGCTGTTTTACTCCCCAGCCTCGTCCTCGTCCCCTGGCCTTGCCCCACGTGACTCCAGGGCATGGCTGAGATGGTTGCTCTATCCCCCGGGGTGTTGTGGTGGAAGGTGGAAGCGTGAGGTGTGGATGATTTGCACCATCCACCACCACCACCTTCACCATCACCACCACCCTTCCGCCGCTGTTCATCTGTCTCCACCGTTTCACCACCACCACTACCTCCAGCTTGGGTTTGTTGTCTCCCTCACGGCGGGGCGGATGAGCAGCGGTGGTGGCGGTGGTGGTCCAAACTCCAATCTCGAAACTGACCAACCCGCAAATCCCCTCAAAGTACGAAGCCAGCACGGAACCTCGTCACCTTAAAACTTTCTATTCTACTTATGCTACACACACACACACACACACACACACTGATGATAGCCAAGTATTCTTCAACTGCCATTCATTACTACAACTGCTACTACTACTATTACTACTACTACTTCCATTTCTATTATTATTACTATTATTATTATCAGTATCATCGTCAGCAACAAAGGGGAGCAGAAAGGTTACCGCAGCGGACCCGTTTGCCAGGTGAAGAAGAGAAAGTCGGATTATTAACTCGGTTGAGACGTTCGTTCGTTTCACTAGACAAAGAAATGTTACCGGGGGACTTTCAAGGTCAGGGAAGTGACGGCAAGCTGTACGTGTGTGTGTGTGTGAGTGTGTGTGTGTTGCAAGTTGTCTATCACATCCTTAAACCTTTCCCAATATTCTTAAACACCTATTTGACAAGGCTTTCGTAAGGGTTGTGGGCATTTGCAAGGGTAGTTTTATGACCCCTCTGGTAGTCTGACCCTTCCTCTGTACCATGACCCTAAAATAACACTCATTAGAACCCGGTTGATGTCTTTTTTGGCCTATGGAACCACTTGATGTGAGGGAGAGGTGGAAGCGTCTGATTATACCGACATACCTCCAACTTTTCCTATTTCAATCATCACCATTACGTAATAAGAATCGCGTACGTGTATCCTGTTTGGTGATATTTAAGTTATCTATTATTTATCTTTATAATCTTCTGTGAGGCTTATGATAAATAACAATGATAATAATAATAAAAAGTGGCGTCCCAGAGTAGGCTATTTTGACGTAACACACTCGTAATAAAGTAATAGTCGTAATATTAACACTTGGAAGGCAGTAAAGCTAGTTAAGTATACCCAGATTCGTAGTAAAGTAGTAAGGTCGTGGTATACTCACACATACATACATACATACATACATACATACATAAAAGTTCTTCATCTCATAACATTTGCCTCCACTCTTTCTAACACCTTTCCTTCCTTCTTTCCTTTTCCTTCAGTAGTGTGTGTGTGTGTGTGTGTGTGTGGAGGAGAGAGTTGAGGGGTCAAAGTGGCGGTGTCGACAGGTTACCAGGTCAAGTAGGCTTCCTTGGTGTGGGTGTATGGCGTCATCCTGCACACACACACACACACACACGCAAATCTGACATCTTTTCTATCATCTGCTTTCTCTAAGATCGAGGGCGTTGTTTTTTTGTATCTTTTGTTTAGCCTCTTGCCTGTCTGTCATCTTGCATTGTAGAATAGACAAACTCTCTCTCTCTCTCTCTCTCTCTCTCTCTCTCTCTCTCTCTCTCTCTCTCTCTCTCTCTCTCTCACAAAAAACACACACTACACAAAACTACTTAACATGGCGTATAACAACACAAACATATACGGATTCTGCAAAAGACCCCACCAAACACTTCCATTACTATTAACTTATAAAGACTCTCATACAACCCCACACACAACATAGGTGGCGCTGTAACCCGTATCACACCCTTCCTTAGCGGTGACAATGTTGGGTTACAATGTGCTCAATGCTTTTCCGGTTCAGAGGTAGGAAGCAACACGTGTGAGGGAGGGAGAGAGAGAGGGAGGCCCCAACACAACCAAGCCAGCCAGCCAGTCAACCACCTGCTCTCTCTCTCTCTCTCTCTCTGCAAGCCAGTTCTCACCTGCCCGCTCATCACTCCAGGTGCTTCGGTGATGCAATATATCCTGCGACGTATCCTTCCTGGTTCCTTCTTGTGTTTTGGGGCTCTTCCGTGGTTCCTAAAAGCCTGTCCCTTCCACGTATACCATTATCTTGTTCCCCTGTCTTCTTGTGTTCTGTGTGAGAGTAGTGTATTTTGGGCAGGTATTTTGCAGGGAACAGTGAGGGAAGACAAGGAAAGGAGAAAGCTAATGAAGGAAGAGGTAAAAGGAAAAGAAGAAGAAAGGGAGAGATGGATAAATAATTGTGCGTGCGTGTGTGTGTGTGTGTGTGTGTGTGTGTGTGTGTGTGTGTGAGGAAGAGAAGAGGAAAGTAGAGGGAAGGGAAAAAGAAAGGGAGAGATGGATGGATAATTGTGTGTGTGTGTGTGTGTGTGTGTGTGTGTGTGTGTGTGTGTGTGTGTGTGTGTGTGTGTGTGTGTGAGGGAGAGAAGAGGAAGGTAGAGGGAAGGGAAAAAGAAAGGGAGAGATGGATGGATGAATGTGTGTATGTGTGGGGGGGGGGGGGGTAATAATACTGATAATGTTAATAGGCATGCGACTGAAAACACACAAATTAAACACAAAATCATAAGGCGAGAACAGTATTAGGGAAACATTTAATATGAATACGGCAGTAGCAGACGGAGATGAGCACTGAGGCCACGCGCACCTATAGTCTCCCGAACTTTTGCTTTATTATGATGAGACTACTAGCACTCCTAAGTCGGTATTATACGACACTTTCGCCTCACACATCAGCTATTTCTAAAGGTCAAAGAGGGGGTCAGGCGGGTTCTAACGAGTGTTTCTTAGGTTCACGGTACAGAAGGGTCAAATTACCACCAGGGTCATAAAACTACTCCCGGAGATGCCCACAACTCCTACGAAAGCCTTGTCAATTATGTGTTCTTGGGCTGCGAAATGTCTTGTAATACGATCCCTACTGTCGCGCCTCCTGTCTGTCCCTTTCCCCTTCCTGTAAATACCTCTCCGATGAGAACTCATTTCCTCCTCTCGCCATACCATCGACTACAAACAAGGTCACGGTGTCGGGATATGGGTGGGGTGAGGAAGCGACACGTCCTCCTCCAAGCCTAAGTGTCATTTGTTCGTGGTCTCATAAGGTGCGGAAGCCTGGTTTGTCAAGTGCCTTTCTGAAGGATGTGTCGGGGGTGCCAAAAAAGGTCCTGCAGGGTCTCTACTGAACTCCTTCCAGTTGGTGCCTATGAGTTGCGGGGAGACTAAGGTCAGTATTACAAGACACTTTCGATTCTCAGATCA
The DNA here is from genome assembly GCF_024679095.1 of Eriocheir sinensis. Lineage (NCBI taxonomy): Eukaryota > Metazoa > Arthropoda > Malacostraca > Decapoda > Varunidae > Eriocheir > Eriocheir sinensis. Next base: position 13,469,766 of record NC_066536.1, read on the forward strand.
ATTATTTCTAAAGGTCATAGAGGGGGTCAGTCGGGTTCTAATGAGTGTTTCTTCAGGGTCATGGTACAGAGGAAGGCTCAAACTCCCACCAGGGTCATAAAACTACTCCTGGAAATGCCCACAACTCCTACGAAGGCCTTGTCAATTATGTGTTCTTGGGCTGTGGCATGTCTTCGCGACCAGGCAGGTGAGGCATACGAGACATCAGGGAGGATAGGTAAAGATGAAATTGGGGGCATAGGCAATAACTAGACATGGCCTCGGTGCTCATCTCCGTACCATTTGCCCTTGAGCCTGTGGTGGGGGAGAACCAATTACCCCATGACACGGTGCCAGCGCAACATCCGGGCTACCACATTTCACCTTCCCCAGGTGTCCCCAGGTACCCATTTATCGACCAGCCCGAAAGGAAGGAAGAGCGGGTGGGTGGGGTGCGCAACGACTGCCCAGACCGGGAATCGAACCCAGGCCCAGAGATTCGTAGGCAGGCACGCTAGTCATTGCACCACGGAGATGTTTTAGTCCTGTGTTTTTGGGTTTGTTCCCCTCGTTTGGTCAACCTGTGTTTGGATTGTCTGCTGATGTGATGTAACCCGCGCATTAGGCCGTGTTTCAGGCCCATTAGAGCGTCGTGTTATTATGTGTTGCAATGCACTGCTCACCCCGGCCCTTTGATGAGGTGTGTGTGTGTGTGTGTGTGTGTGTGTGTGTGTGTGTGTGTGTGTGTGTGTGTCCATCACTATAACTAACGGCCTGTTCACGTGTGCATTTCGCTTTGATGGAGTTTTAATACTTTTACCTTTTCATCATTTACTGTAAGTGCTCATAATGAAAACACGGTGTCTGTCTGTCTGTCTGTCTGTCTGTCTCTCTCTCTCTCTCTCTCTCTCTCTCTCTCTCTCTCTCTCTCTCTCTCTCTCTCTCTCTCTCTCACACACACACACACACACACACACACACACACACACACACAGCCATAAAAGCTCATAGGAAAACCCTGCACTTGCTCTTTCCCGTGAAAAAGAGAGAGAGAGAGAGAGAGAGAGAGAGAGAGAGAGAGAGAGAGAGAGAGAGAGAGAGAGAGAGAGAGAGAAGGGGGGGGGGGGAGGAGCTAAGAAGATAACAGGAAAGGGTTCAATGCAAATTCTTAACATTGACTCCTTAATGCGATCCTAATCAAGTTTTATTAATGTATTCAAAAATTTCCTTTATATGTTTTTGTTTTATTTATATTTCTTTATATATTTTACAGAACTCACTGAACAGATTGAGAAAGAAGATGATGATGATGATGATGATGATACTGAAGTACGTATAAGCAATAACAGTAGTAGTAGTAGTAGTACTAGCAGTGTTACTAGTAGTAGTAGTAGTAGTAGTAATGATAATAATAATAAGAAGAAAAATTAGACGATGATGATGAAGAAAACGAAAAAGACGAAGAAAAAGAAGAAAACGAAGAAATATGAGAAGAAGAAGAAGAAGAACACCAACACCAACAATAACAATAACAATAACAATAACAACAATTCAATTTCTCTTAAAACTCGCGGGCGACGAAACTCTCTCTGCTAAATCATCTTTTAGTATTAAAAAAAAAGGAAAAAAAGAAAGATCAGATTAGCGAAAGCCAAGACTCACACTCCTCGCTTTACCGTTTTTAATATGCATGAGAGAGAGAGAGAGAGAGAGAGAGAGAGAGAGAATCTCTCTCTCTCTCTCTCCCCCCCTGTTGATTATCTTCCCCTCGACAAAAGAGAAAAGAAGAAGAAAAGATTAGAAGAGAAGTGAAAAGAGCTGTATTTATTATTATTATTATTATTATTATTATTATTATTATTATTATTATTATTATTATTATTATTATTATTATTATTAGTAGTAGTAGTAGTAGTAGTAGTAGTAGTAGTAGTAGTAGTAGTAGTAGTAGTAGTAGTAGTAGTAGGAGGAGGAGGAGGAGGAGG
>NC_066536.1:13476729-13514229 GCF_024679095.1 Eriocheir sinensis
GTGTGTCGGGGAGAGTGGGGGAGTTGATTTCTCTCTCTCTCTCTCTCTCTCTCTCTCTCTCTCTCTCTCTCTCTCTCTCTCTCCCCCCTAGTGGATGGTTTAGTATGCTTAATTATATACCTGTGTGTGTGTGTGTGTGTGTGTGTGTGTGTGTGTGTGTGTGTCTTGATATAGTTTCTCGGTACACACACACACACACACACACACACACACACACATGCGCACACGTCGGTAAGCATCATGCAAGGGAACAGTGAGGGAGGGAGGGAGGGAGGGAGAGATGGAGGGAGGAGAAGGGAAGGGGACGGGGGAGAGAAAAGAAGGGGGAGAGGGGGGATACAGAGAGAGGGAGCGTGTCAAGATGGCGTTGATAGACTTGCAGGAATCAATAATCTATTTATATATGTAAGCATGTTCTCTCCACCTGTTTTGTTTTGTTTTCTTTACTTTCGCTTTTTTTTCCTTTTTTGGTTTTAGTTTTCTTTGCTTTCTTTCTTTCTCGGGCAAGTAATTTTTATCTCTTTTTCCTTCTCTCTCCCTGTTCGTTACTTGGCTTGATCGTGTTCATGTTTATGGGTGGGTGTATTTTTTTTTGTTTTTGTCTGCTCTCTCTCTCTCTCTCTCTCTCTCTCTCTCTCTCTCTCAATCTACCTATCTTCTCTTCCCTTTTCTCTATTCCTTCTCTTTCTTTTTTTCTTCTTCTTTACCCGTATCTCTATTCACCTCTTTCCTTTTCTCTCTCACATTCAGTTCATATTAATCTCTTTTCCACATATCGATCCTCTATGTACTTAAAACCACACGTATTTTCGTCAATATTATCTTGTGCTTGCTATCTTTCCTTCTTTCTGTGCTAGTAGAGAGGATTGGAGTCTCCTCGCTGCTACAGGTGAAGGCTGCGTGCTCTCTTTCTATTGCTTATTGATGTATGTGTTGTCACCTCGTCCCTGCAAGACCGCATAATAAGCAGCTGATAAGAGTAACATATATAGAGAGTTCAGTTCTTCTTCTGCTTCGTCTGTTGAGGGATGTTTAGTCTCGGTCACGTTTTTGGAGTCTCCGTCGTGTTTTGAAGGCCCTTATTTTTAAACGTATCAGATTCCCATTAAGACATTTTCCCAAGGCCACAGAGAAGATTAACCGGGTATCATGGGTGTTTTTTGCCGTTCAAGGTGTAGATGTCGGGTAAAACTATCGCTAGAATCACAAAACAGTCCTTGAAAATCCTACAGCAATTTGTTTCCAAGGCCACAGAGAAGATTAACCGGGTATTCATGGGTGTTTTTTTGCCGTTCAAGGTGTAGATGTCGTGTAAAACAATCGCTAATATCATAAAACAGTCCAAGAAAATCTCATAGCAACTTTTTTCCAAGGCCGGAGGGAAGATTAACCTGATTTTCATGCGTGTTTTCTCCCGTGCAAGGTGTAAGTAGATGTGTAAAAACTATCGCTTGAATCACAAAACAGTCCATGAATATCCCATAGCAACTTCTACAAAAGGCTTTTCAAATTCAAACAAGCGATCTGAGGTGCCGATACGTCTAATTAAATATACGGGCACTCTTTTTTCCTTTAATTCCCTTCAATCATTATGTCCCCGAATTCCTCCTTCCACGTATATTCCTTCTTCCCTCCTACTTTTTTCTTCCGAGCTGAGTTGAGTCTGGAGTTTCGTCTTCGTAACGGCACTCCCTGATGTAGCTCTTCACTGTCCGGGGGTATGTTGCTTTCCTCTTTATCTCTCCTTCTTTCCTCTCTTTCCTCTTATCCTCCAAAATTTCCGTATTGCCGTTTTTGCTTCTTTCTTTCGTCGTGTAGATACTTCCTTCTTTTTTCTCTTGTCATTCAAAATTTACATATTGTCAATTTTGTTTTTTCCCTTCGTCGTGTAGATCTTGGTCTTGGTCTTGGTTGGGAGTGTCCTTCGTCGTTGCTGACTACGGATTAACCTTCGACTCGGCACACTCTCTCTCTCTCTCTCTCTCTCTCTCTCACCCGTTGATGTCGTTTATCCGCGGGTGGCCTTGGCATGTGTTCTTATCTCCTCTCAGTAACCGTGCACCACAATAAATGGTTATCAGTAAAAAAAAAAAAAATGCTTACCTAGTGATTCGATTGTTATGCGGAGTTGAGTTGTAATTATATATTGGTTTGGTGATTTATTTATTAATTTATTTAACTTTTTGCTTTTACTTCATTTATTTTTGCTTTCTGATTTTTTTTTTTTTTTTTTTTTTTTGCGTGTGTGTGTGTGTTTTTATCGAGTGTGTGGGTCTTTTTTTCATGTGGTATACAACTTGCTATTGAAACACATAAGAAAAAAAGTATGACATAATTAATCAGCTTTTTTTTTCTATTTGTTTACATAATATTTTTTTTTTGTTTGTGCGATTCGTGTGTTTTTCTAAGAACTTAATGAAAACATCGTCATTTTGGGGACTAATTAGTATATATGTTTACTCTTTTACTTCTGTTGCTGCTGTTGTTGTTGTTGTTGTGGGCTGGTTAAGTGGTTGGTTAGTGGCAGTTAAGAAATGATGGAATGATTTAGCATATTTATCTTTTGTTGTTGTTGTTGTTGTTGTTGTTGGTCGTGTGTGCGTCATCGGGCGTCAAGAAACAAAGCAAGCACCGTCATTTGGGATTAATTACCATATATATCTTTTTTTTTTACTTATTTATTAACTTATTTTTATTGTTTTTTTGTGTATGCGTCATCGGGCGTCAAGAACCAAAGCAAGCACCGTCATTAGGGAATTAATTACCATATTTATCGATTTATTTGTTTATTTGTTTTTTTGTTTGTTTTTTTCATGTTTGCGTCGGGCGGGCGGGTAGGCGGACGGGTGGGTGATAGCGCGCCGCCATCGCCTGAAGTAAGGGGGACAATACACGGATCGATACACGGTGCACCCTCTTGCCCAGCCTCGGGTTTGCTGCCACTTCAGAACCTTCACGGCGCCACTCGCTTTCCTCCCTCCCTACCCTGCCCTGCCCTGCCCCGGCCCACCCCTCTAGTCAGTCCGTCCGCGCCACCCTTCCTCCTGCCTGCCTGCTCTCCCGCCTACTCTCTCTCTCTCTCTCTCTCTCTGTTTCCGTCCATCCCCATCCTCCTCCCTCCCTCTCTCCCGCTCTCCTTCTCTCTCTCTCGCTCTCTCTCCCTCTGCGCCAGGATAAAAAAAGGGAAAAAAATAATGAATCCCTCATCAGTAGAAGTGGTCGAGGCTTGGCCAGGGAAGGGAAGGGAAGGGACTTGCTTGCTAGGCGTAGGGAGGTGTTTAATACCGCCCTGTTTTTACATGTCGAGGTGCTCTGGTAGGTAGCGGCGGCAACGGCGGACGGAGGTGGCGGCGGCGGTGATGGCAAGCAGTGGTGGGTGGTGGTGGTGGTGGTGGTGATTTAAAGCGCCGATCGCACAGCCAACACCACCACCACCTCCCTTACCTCCACCACCACCACCATTACACGTCCTTCCTTCCTTCCTTTCTTCCTTGTTCACTGAAAGATCATCATCATATCTGTAAACTCCATTGGGTCTGCATTTATCATGAGCAAGTAGATTGATGATTGCAATGTTGAAATACTAGTCTAAATGCCTATACATCCCTTCCGTCCTCCATCTTGTCTTCCTGCCTTTCTTATTCGCGGAAATATCACCACCACCATCTATAAACTGCATTGAAGGTTTATTTTTCATTAGCAAGTAGACTCTGATGATTGCAATGTTGAAATACAAGTCTGCAGATGCCTAGAGATCCTTCCTTCCCTTCATCTTTCCTTCCTTCCTTCCTTCCTGACCACAAGACCATCACCATCTAGAAACTGCATTGAGTGTATTTATTATCAGAGAACAGAGTTTAATGCTTGCAATGTTGAAATACGAGACTATTGATGCCAATAGATCCCTCCCTTCCTCCATCTTACCTTCCTTCCTTCCTTCCTTACCAAAAGACCACCACCACCACCACCAAGAAACTGCATTTGGTTTGTGTTGATCATTAAAAAGTAGAGTTTGATGCTGCAGTGTTGAAATACGAGACTATTGATGGCCATCTTACCTTCCTTCCTTCCTTCCTTCCTTCCTTACCAAAAGAGCATCACCACCACCACCAAGAAACTGCATTTGGTTTGTATTGATCATTAAAAAGTAGAGTTTAATGCTTGCAATGTTGAAATACGAGACTATTGATGGCCATAGATCCCTCCCTTCCTCCATCTTACCTTCCTTCCTTCCTTCCTTCCTTCCTTACCAAAAGACCACCACCACCACCAAGAAACTGCATTTGGTTTGTATTGATCATTAAAAAGTAGAGTTTGATGCTGCAGTGTTGAAATACGAGTCTGTAGATGCCAATAGATCCTTCCCTTCCTCCATCTTACCTTCCTTCCTTCCTTCCTTCCTTCCTTCCTTCCCAAAAGACCACCACCACCACCACCAAGAAACTGCATTTGGTTTGTATTGATCATTAAAAAGTAGAGTTTGATGCTGCAGTGTTGAAATACGAGTCTGTAGATGCCAATAGATCCTTCCCCTCCTCCATTTTACCTTCCTTTACTCCTCTCTGAAGCATACGAGGATACACTGGGTTTGCAATCAAGGAGAAAGTAGTTATAATGATTGATTGCAATGTTTATGCACGACTTCTTTCATATCCGATTTATCCGTCATTTCCTTTTATCCATTTTACCCCTTATATCCCTTTATCCATCTTTCCTCCTTCCTTTACACCGACACAACAACAACAACAAAAAATGCCCTTGGGTTTTTATTTGATATTAGAAAATAGATGTAATGTTTTCAGTGAGTCTTTACTACCCGATATTTTTTCTTCCTTTCTCCACCTTTCTGCCGTCTTTCCTTCCTTATACACTGACATTTTTTTTTACAGTGAAGGAAGCAGCTCCATGGCAAAAAAAAAGGGAAAAAAAGTCCACTAATTGCTGCTCCTATAGCCCCGTTCACACTGTGCCGACTCTGGGCCATGACAACCCAGCGACTCGGGGTATACGAGGTCTTGGGTGTGAAATCTTGATGTGGAAGGGTCGCATATGATCGGAAAGACTATGGCTGGTATTACAAGACACTTTGCCTTCTCACATCAGCTATATCTAAAGATCAAAGGGAGGATCAGTCTGGTTCTAATGAGTGTTTTTTTATGCTCAGGGTACAGAGGAAGGACGAAACTACCACCAGGTTCATAAAACTACCCCTGGAAATGGCCACAACTCCCACGAAAGCCTTATCAAGTATGTGTTCTTGGACGGCGAAATGTCTTATAATACGACCCTATGTGCGATCCTTTCATATCAATATTTCACACCCAAGGCCTCGTGTTCCTGGAGTCGCTAGGTTGTCGTGGCCCAGAGTCGGTACAGTGTGATCGGGGCTTATGAGTGTATAGAAGAGTGGCCAAAAGAGAGGTCCATTAAAAAAAGACGCATTTGGTTAGTATTTAACATTAGCAAGCATTGGAATGTAATGTTTGCAGTGTTTGAATACGTTTCTGTCATTCTTACCAACCATTACTTCCTTATACTTCCTCTCCGTTCCCTTCCCTCCTCTCTCTCTCTCTCCCTCCCTTTCTCTCTCTATTCTCTTTCCTCAACTCTCCATCTCTTCCTTCTTCAGTGTATACCTCTTACGCCATCCCCTCTCCTTCCGTTCTCTCTCTCTCTCTCTCTCTCTCTCTCTCTCTCTCTCTCTCTCCATCTCTTCCTTCCTTTATCTATCTCTTACGTCCTTCCCTCCCATCCCTTCCCTTTCCCTCTCTCTCTCCCTTTCCCCCCTCCCTCTCTTCCTCTCTTCTTTCCCTCACCTTCACACTCACTCGCTGCATATTTTATCAGTATCTACATCGAAAGGGCGCACCTGTCAGGGATTACTCCTTTATTTTCTCTTCTTCCTTTAATTCACAGTCCAACCTACCGATTATTTTTTACGTAGAGGTGGTCAGGGGCGGTGTTCTCAGACGCTTCCACCTCCAACATCAACTATTTAAACAGGCCAAAATGGAGATTAATAGGGTTTTCTTGATGTTTTTTTCACATCCACGGCATAGAGGAAGAGTCGCACTACCACCGGGGTCATTGAGCTACACCTGGAAATACCCAAAACGTCTACGAAAGCCTTGTCAGATCTGTGTACTTGTGCGACGGATGGTTAAGGAATACGGGGTAGGTGTCTTGCTCTTTCTGTCAACGTGCAGAAGGTACTTACCCACTATTGCCACTTGTTTTGATACTGATGTTTTTTTATAGAGGAAAGGAGGCAGCTCGAAGGCAAAAAATAATAAGAAAAAAAAATAGACAAAAAAGATCACTGGCGCTGCTTCTGTAAATTGTTGATAAAGTGGCCAAAGAAAAAGGGTCCATATGGGATTGATAGGTGTCTTGATAGTAGTAATAACAGTAGTAGTAGTAGTAGTAGTAGTAGTAGTAGTAGTAGTGGTGATGGTGGTGGTGATGGCCGTGGTGGTGATGATTGTACGTAACTGTGGTGGTGATGATGATGATTGTAAGTGTTGGTGGCTGTGATGAGAGTAGTGGTGATGATTGTAACAGTGACAGTAGTAGTAGTAGTAGTAGTAGTAGTAGTAGTAGTTGTAGTAAACTCTTGTTGATTAAGCTAGTATAAATCACTTGTTAGCGTCGTATTGGTTGTTGTTGTGACTGGTTAGGTTACTTATTGATTGATTGATTGATTGATTTTATTTTCCTTTGCTCTCTTACTTTCGTTGTTTCTTTACTTCATACTTTTGATATCTCTGTATATGTGTGTGTGTGTGTGTGTGTGTGTGTGTGTGTGTGTGTGTGTGTGTGTGTGTTCATCTACTATTATTACGGATGCTGCTGATGATGATGATGATCCTTTTGCTCCCATTACATATTCTAATCATAAAAGCTTAGAGTATGTATTCATTGTTCTCTCTCTCTCTCTCTCTCTCTCTCTCTCTCTCTCTCTCTCTCTCTCTCTCTCTCTCTCTCTCTCTCTCTCTCTCTCTCTCTCTCTGTGTTAGCTAGGTAAGTGTAATGCATGTATGGTGGTGGTGATGGTGGTGGTTGTGGTGGTGGTTGTGGTGATGGTGGCAATGATAGTGGTGGTTAGAGTGATAGTGATGGTGATGATGCTTGTGGAGGTGGTTATGGCGGTGAGAGTAGTGGTGATGGTGGATTGGTGGTGATGGTGGTGGTGGGGGGGGGGGTGATGACTGTAACAGCTGATAGTGGCGGTGATGACTGTACGTAACTGTGGTGGTGGTGGTGATGATTGCAAGTGGTGGTGGTAGTGGTGATGAGAGAAGTGGTGATGATTGTAACAGTGGTGGTGGTGGTGGTGATGAGAGAAGTGGTGATGATTGTAACAGTGGTGGTGGTGGTGGTGGTGCACGTCACTCACCCAGCAAGTCGGTCACAGTTTACCCACAATGCATCGCTGGAACAAAAAACACGGTTGCATCTCTCTCTCTCTCTCTCTCTCTCTCTCTCTCGTCAACATTACTATTATCATTATTATTATTATTATTATTATTATTATTATTATTATTAATATTATCATTATTATTATTAGTTGTTGTTCTTGTTACAATTACACTGTTAGATAAGTATTGATGATTATGTATTTGTGACGTGTGTGTGTGTGTGTGTGTGTGTGTGTGTGTGTGTGTGTGTTTGAGAGAGAGAGAGAGAGAGAGAGAGAGAGAGAGAGAGAGAGAGAGAGAGAGCATTACTCGTATCAAATATACTGCCATGAATAAATGAGACAAAGCCAAATTGCGATTCAACGCTAAAGGTGATATTGGAAAGTGAAATGGATTGGAGGCAAACCATTTTTTTTATATTTGCGTGTGTGTGTTTGTGTGTGTGTGTGTGTGTGTGTGTGTGTGTGTGTGTGTGTGTGTGTGTGTGTAATGAGAGCAAAACGGCCATTTGCATTCCTTTTAGATTGTGCTATCTTCTGAATCCTCGATAGTGACTAGATTGTGACCCCTACTGTTTTAACTCTCTCTCTCTCTCTCTCTCTCTCTCTCTCTCTCTCTCTCTCTCTCTCTCTCTCTCTCTCTTTTAGACAATGAAACGACAGACGAGAGCACATATACCTTTTTTACCTCATGAAGACACATCTTAGACATGATTACTTGCAGAAGAGATACTGAGAATGACTGACTCCGTATACAAGCATTAATAAATCCATCTATATAAGTATTCTACCATAAAATACAGGGAACCATCATCATCTACCCTATTACATATCTAAATATTAGCCTACGAAATATCTCTTTATACGCACCCTTACATACTATGCAATCATACGTCACCATATAGCCTTCTAAAAATCATGATAATAGCCTAACATCTTCATTCCACCCAAACAACCTAACCTGATCTAACTAAAGGCAAGGAAATCGTAGGCAGATCCACCTTTTGAGAGAAACAGGTATATTACACGTATGAAGGCACAACTCAGACAGATAGTTGCTTATGATGCCGCGGATGTCAAACTCGGTGATGTTTTATACACTGTTGCCACCGATTGAAAGGTGTGCACTGCTTGTCTCACCTGGCAGGAGTGGGGGTGAGGAGGAGGAGGAGGAGGGGTCATACCTGTTCGCCTCCGTCACGTGATCGAGAGGTGGTGGTGGTGGTGGTGGTTGCAGTGGTGGTTGTTGTTGAGATGGTGGTGGAGGGAGGGGCATTGTGTTGGTGGTTTCGTTAATAATAGTGGAAGAGTAACCGTTGTGAAGGAGGTGGTTGTGGTGGGTTAGTAGCTGTAGTAGTAATAGTAGTAGTAGTAGTAGTAGTAATAGTAGTGCAGAAAAGGTGGAAAGGAAGAATATGTTGATTTAGTGAGAATGACATAATAGTAGTAGTAGTAGTAGTAGTAGAAATGGAAGGAAAAGGGGAAAGGACGAATGTTGATTTAGCGAGAATGACATTATGGTAACAGTAGTAGTAGTGGTAGTAGTAGTAGTAGTAGTAGTAGTAGTGGTAAGCTTGTTTCTGGGTGTTTGGCAGAATTCACCGGTCGATAATCATTGTATGTGTGTGTGTGTGTGTGTGTGTGTGTAGATCCCCTTTCTCTCCCTTCTTAACTCCTTGCGTCCTCCTCCTCCTCCTCCTCCTCCTCCCTCATTCTCCTTTTCCTCCTCCTCCTCCTCCCCTTCCCCTTGGACCCTTTGAGCCCCATCCAACTTTCTCTCTCTCTCTCTCTCTCTCTCTCTCTCTCTCTCTCTCTCTCTCTCTCTCGTGTCTCCAATAGTAATACTGTGGCGAGCAGGTGTTGTTAGTTGATTCGCTGTTGTTGGTTCTCTCTCTCTCTCTCTCTCTCTCTCTCTCTCTCTCTCTCTCTCTCTCTCTCTGATTATAATTATGCATTAAATGTCATTCCTTTCGTTTCATTGCTGTCATATTAATATAAAATTCACTCTATATATTTTCGCTACAGCTGTACTCTCTCTCTCTCTCTCTGCCACGTCACCCGTCCCGCGCTCCATACGTGGCAACTGAATGTGAACATCGCTTCCAAGCCTTGGGAGAAAAAGGTCTCACACACACACACACACACACACACAATGGCCTTCCTTACCGCGCGCCGAGCCTCTCCGTACGCAGCTACGTCGCTAATTTCTAAAGCAAAACATTTAAAAAAACACACATCGTCACCGAGACACTATATTGCGTATAATCTAAACTAGCGGTGGTGAAGATGATGAGGAAGATGATAATGATGACGGAGATGATTTTGCGATGAGGGGAGGAGGGTAGGATGATGATTGAAATACGTAGTGGTGAAGGTAGATAGATAGATAGATAGATAGAGATGGATGGATGAGAATAAAAGCATTGTGTGAGAAAATGTTTATTGCATAGGACTGGTGGTGGCGGTGGTGGTGGTGGTGGTGGTAAGGATAGGATATGATGATGAAATAATGTGGTTGTGGTGATGTCGATGATGCATAGAGGTGGGTGCGGTGGTTATTGCGGTGACGAAAGGATAGGTTAGTGAAGGCATATGTGGTTGTGGTGGTGATGGTAAAGGATAGAAATAGACAACGCAAGAGAGGGTTTTTTTATTGCAGAGAACTGGTGGTGATAATGGCGGTGGTGGTAGTGGGGATAAGACAAGATGGTGAAGCAGTATGTATTGTGGAAAGGAGGGTGAGGGTGATGGTGCCGGCCGGCTGGTGATGAATAGAGATGTGGAGTGGGAGAGAATGGCGGCGGCGGCGGCGGCGGTGGGGATGATATGTATAAATGTATGATTCAAGCAAGAGAGGAAGGTTAAAGCTACGAAAGGAGGAGGAGGAGGAGAAAGAGGTTGTAACGAGAAATGGAGACAATTCAAGGAAGGGACAGAAGGAGGGAGGGAGAGAAATATGATGATGGTGAATGTATATATGTATGCGAGGAGAAGAAAGGAGAGGAGGATAGAGGAAGCGAAGGTTGAGAAAGAGGTTGTGATAAAGAGGCAAGGAGGGAAGATAATGGAAGCAGTGATGGAGGTGGTGGTAGAGATATGTAACGTATTTATATAGTGAAGGCAGGGAAAGAAAGAAGGACGAAGGGATGGTCTTGAGTGATGGAAGGAGCAGGACGAGGAGGAGGAGGAAGAGTAAGAGGAGATTGTGGTGAGGTGAGGACTGAGGAGGAGGTATGGAGGTATAACAGGGGAAGGAGAGAGGGAGGGAGGGAGGGAAGGACGGGGAGAGAGGAGGTATTACTGACCCCTGAGGCCCCTTGTATACTTGCTCGTGGTGGTAAGGAGTGAGGGAGTGAGGGAAGGAGGGACGCCGGGAAGGAGAGGAGGCGGGAGGGAGGAGGAGGAGGAGGAACGGTGACGGGTGGATGGAGGGCGGGAGGGAGGGAGGGAGGGAAGGAAGGTAGAAGGGAGGTAACGGGGGTAAGCAAGGGACGGCAGAGAGAGAGAGAGAGAGAGAGAGAGAGAGAGAGAGAGAGTGGTGGGAAATGTTCGTCAGTTTAAGACTAATAAATAAATACCATCCACTTTCATAGTCTCTCTCTCTCTCTCTCTCTCTCTCTCTCTCTCTCTCTGTAAGAACGAATTGATAAGATAGATGAGAAAGAAAGGAAACAAACAAATGAACAAACAAACAAATCAATAGTTATCATATATGGATTAACCTAGCATGCAGTATAAGACTAAGAGGAGAAAGGGGAAGAGGAGGAGGATAATAAGAAGTAAGAGGAAGAGGTAAGTGGTGGTGGTGGTGGTGGTGGTGTAGGCGGCACGGTGCAGCAGAATGCCTCACGCGACCCCCTCACACACACACACACACACATGTACACCGCTCCCTTATACCTCCTCCTCTCCTCTCCGCCTCCTCCCTCCCTCCCTCTCCCTCTCTCTTTCTCTCTCTCCCTGTCTCTCGCTCTCGGTCGCTCGACACTCGCAAACCCCTCTCGGCATTTCTCAACATGACTACCCATCCACCTCCCAATGCTTGACTCCCGGACTATCCCTACGACTATTCCACCTCTTAACTATCAATTACCGGTCATTACTCTAATTATCGGTATTATTTCTGGTATTGGTGGGTAATAGCAATCATGGGTGAGGCCTAGGAATGGGTAAAATCGAGTTAATGGTTTTGTTTAATAGGTGCGATTTGATTGGGCCTGTGAAATGGGTCTGCAATGGCATCCGTCGGTGAAGTTGGTTTGGTGCCGTGAGGCGATAGCGGCTCTGTACTTCGCCTGGCAGGGCAGAGGCTACTGAACTCTCATTCATTTTTAGTATTAGACCATTATTCAACTATTAGAGGCATAGATAGATCGTCACAGGGGCACAGGAAGGCCTATCTGGGCGACGGGAAATGCCTATACAAACTTCCTGGGGTTGGGCAACGTTAGATGTTACTCAAGCACACGTTAGCTGGAAATAGATGCCTGTACATCTGTGAGGAAACCCAAAAGTGCATCCTAAGTAATGGGGAAGTAATGGGTGGTGGATATGGAAGGGGTAAGTAGGTAGAGTATGCCTATAAAAACTTCCTTTCCCGGTAGTATGAGTTAGAAAGCACGGATGGAGGAGGCCTACGATAGCTGGAGATGGACAACTATAAGAGAAACCATAACTGCATAATAAGTAATGGGAAAGTAATGGGTGGTGGAGGAAATGGAAGGGGTAAGTAGGTAGGTAGGTAGGCAGGAAGAATATGCCTATACAAAAAATAAAAACATCCAAATCCGGGGTGGAGGAGGCCTACGATAGCCGGAGACGGACAACTGTGAGGGAGACCAAAAGTGTATCGTAAGTAATGGGAAAGTAATGGGTGTGAATGGTGGGGGCGGGTGTGCGCGGCAGCCCCTGCGTCCAGCGGTGCGGCCCCGTAGCCATTAACCGGAGACAAGGCGCCATGTTGGTCGTGGGCGCGCTCCGGATTATCTCCTAATTTTTGCCACATGTACGCTGCTTGGCGGGCGTGAGGTGTTACTCGGGTGCATTTCGGTGGTGTTGAAGGGCCCCTGGAGCTTGTGGCCAGGGGTGGGGGGTGGAGAATGGCGCGGGAAGTGGAAATACAGGCCCGTGACTCCAAGGAAGAGTTTACGTTTGTGTGTTTGTTGTGAAATAGAATCGATATGGCACAAATTCAGTCCTTGAGCGATTGACCCCCACCCTGTGTCACCACCCCCTGCAAACCCTGCCATGTGGGGTGTCATAGCAAAGCTCGTGAGGTGAATAGTGACGTGGTGGGCATATTAGACCGGACCAGGCGGCTGAAAGACTGTAATAACGGCGGAGAGAGAGGCGGCTGGCTGAGCGGCTCCCGGCGGGCACAAAGCCGCCTCCTGCCAGCTGATCTGTGTTTTATATCACTTGCACCTCGTGATTTGTGTGTCCTGTATTTTGGGACGCCCCGAGGGACATGTGCCCATTTTTACCCCCTCCTTGACCCGGAAAGAATGGAAGTGTGGTGAAATATGCTCCCATGAATTCGTGCAATGCTCATATTGATGTGCACCGGCTTGAAATAAACTGATGTGCACAAATCAAAGTGTGATAAAGGCTGGGTCGGCTGGCGGAGGCGGCGGCGGCGGCAGCGGCGGCGGTGGAGCCTCTTTCCGCCATTACAAAGTCTGTCATGATACTGTTAATGAGTTTGTTGTGTGTGTGTACGCGCCCAGGGACGAGATTCTTTTCAAAACGGCTAGGTAATGTGCATATTCGGGCCCCAGGACGTGGTTTTAGCGTTCCCAAGGTGCATGGAGTGAGGTAGAGGAGGCCGCGGCGCCGGAAACTGCAGGAGAAACTAGGGAAGTGGCAAGAGAGGAGTCTGAGTTTGTCTTGAAAAGTGATTTTGGGGTGACGCTTGCAGGAGGGCTGGCTGGGGGGGAGGAGGAGGAGGAGGAGGCAGCAGGAGAGGGAAGCAGGGAGGGGGTCGGGGGGGGGAATGCCGAGTGTTGCTCACGGGGAGGTCAACATATTTCCGCTTCCTCTCCTGCCATATCAAAGTGAATACCCATCACCTGCCCCTTCTAACCATTTCTACAGGACATTTCGACAGTACCGGAGGCCTGGGAAAGGGGAAAAGACCGTTGTATCTTGTATTTTATGCGGGATAAAATGTTTTCCCGGGCAATAGGTAGTAGGTGTCTGTGAGTGGTGGTGGTGGTGGTGGCTGGGGAGGGGTGGGGAAAGGGGGAGATGCTCTGGTCAGTCAACCTCGCGCTAGTGGAGCTACATGCCGGGGGAAGACGCCGTGAGTCCTTTTTACCCCACAGCGCTTTGTCACCAGTCCACCTCGTGCCCCAGCCGCCGCAAACCCTCCAACTTGCTCCTTTTTACGTTGCTCCGGTGGCTCCTGGTGCACACGTGGGCCGATCAGCTGGTTGGTGGAGGCGATCACATGGACGGGCTGGCGGTGATAGTGGTGGTGGCAGCAGCGGTGTGTGGCTGTGCGGTGGTGCTGTGTGGCTGCTCTGCTCGTGTTATTTGTATATTTTCCCCACTGTGAGTGGTGCCCTGGGTGGGCCACGAGGCAGCCCAAGTGATGATCGTGAGGTTTAGAGCTTGTGGAGGAGAGCAGTGGGTGTGTTGTGGCGAAGTGATTCATTCAGAAAACAAATCAGAAATTCTGCTGCCGTGAAAAAGAAATCTGGAGCAGTGTTGCCGTGTACAGCTTGAACTTTTTTTTCTTCCCTCCCCGGCGTGGAGAAAGTTTGCGTTGTGAGAACTCGAGTCGGTGTGCTGTGGTGTGCTGGGGTCACGGTGTTGCCCTGGGAGCTCTCTGGCTGCACCTCCCTGGCTAGATGTGCCCAGCTGGAGTGTGTGTGTGTAAATCAAGGGGCAGGATGGGACCCCCGGCTTACAACAGTGTGTAGTGGAGTAGCTCGAGTGACCTTCACGATCGACGTACTCACATTAGTCATAAATATGTATAATTGGTGTAATATAATGCACTTGCGAATCAGTGAAAAAGTCAACGTCACCGCCATCCCTGTTTTGTCTATAGATTTTAAGTCTATGGATTATTGTGCATCACGCCCAGCGCTAAGTAACGTATTGGTGGAGGTTAAGTGGTCACAGGTGTTTTAAAGTAATTTTGGCATTTAAGTTACCTGCTAGTAAGTAATATAGCAGCACTTGTTAGTGGTAGTTAGTAGTTATTTGATCATCTAGAGGTGGTAGTGCCAGCAGCCTTCTTGCACGATGCTTATTGCCTTGGAAAGTTGCGTACAGATTGGGGTTTGGCTATATCTTTCTGGAGGAGACATTACTGGTGCAGACATTACTCAGATGAAAGTGTACCCATGTATTGAAGTGCATGGTCTCTGGATCATTATTAGTTAGTGATCATGTTCATTAAAGTGGAAGACGGCTGCAAACGTTTTGATGGATGAGTAGACATCGATGAAAGGCTGATTTCATTACACTAAATTATGGTTTCTTTGTGTTTGTATAGATCATATACTCGTTTCCCTTGGTTACTCTGGAAAATTGTGATTCACCCTCATTCCCCAAACATACAGTTAGTTGCAAAGCTAACACCCAACTGGAATGGTCAGTAGGAGTGGTTTCATTTAAATGTGTTCTCAGCTGTTCGTACATTTTGAGGGGTTTCATTTCTTTGTTATTAGTATACATTAGGTCTTGGAAGTTATTTATTCTGGGACTGACTGACATCAAACATACATGGACCCTAGATACCTAGAAACTGGCAATGTTTACATAAGGGAAACATTTAGTAGCTAACTTAGTGAGTTTTTAAGTTCTTTATGTTGAGAAATGTCAGGAAAAAAGAGAACCAATACTATCCTCCCTAACTTATGGATAGAGAAGGAGTTTAATATTTAAAGGAACCGGTAAACTCGGTCTTATCCTTATCTCACTCCATCTCTGTCATTTTTTGGTTTATCTGAGCACCCTGCCTTCATTGCTCCTCAATAGTTCAGTGTTCGTTGCATTGCTAACATGTTCTATTATAACCCATTTGATTAACTTAGCTGGTTGAACTTTGTGTAAAATGGATTTTCACTGTAGGGTTGCCTCATTACCCCCATCTCTCTCTCTCTCTCTCTCTCTCTCTCTCTCTCTCTCTCTCTCTCTCTCTCTCTCTCTCTCTCTCTCTCTCTCTCTCTATATATATATATATATATATATATATATATATATATATATAATTTGGCACCATGTAAAGCACTGAGTATTAGTCTTTACCTCAGGAAGTTCATCTTATTGTTCTATATGGTTTCTAGTAGGATGCCTTTTTTCCAGGAATAAGGGAGGGTCAAAACGTGTATTTTACTGAATTTGCAGTGCAAGATGATGTATTAATGAAAATCTTACTAAGGGTCTTAATTATAGCATGGAAAGGTTCCAGAATGTTGTGGAATATACATAGTTTTCCATTTTTTTCCTGCTGATTTGTTATTAGTCACTGTCATTCTTCTTGTTTCATGCTTTTACCTAGGTTTTCATTATTCTGTCTTCTCCCCCCCTTCCCCAACACAATCATACCCAAAGATTCATCACCAGAGCTCTAAAAGCTTATTTAAGGAGGGTATATATTGGATGGGGATCGCGAGTCTGTCCCATGGCTTGAGCTTAGGCTCAGGCCCTGTATACTACAAATAGGTAAATATGTAAACACACTCACACAACTTAAGAGGTGCCACTTTCTCTCTAGGGTCATCGCCGGAGAGAGAGAGAGGGGGCGGGGTGGGGTTGGGTGGGGGGGTTACTACCAGTTTTCACCTGAATAAGCAAATGGAGGCAGTGCTAGGTATGGACATTTCAGTGTATAGGTAACATCTTTTCTTTGTTTTCAGTGTGTCACAGTTTATGGTGTTGATTTGAATGGTAAAGTGTTTAGGAAAAAAGTATGTAGGTGTTATCTCGTTTAATATACAGTCTTGATAAGCTTAGATTCTCTTCATCTTGTAGATTAGAATAATGGCAATATATTTGTATTTCTATTTTTCATGCTGGCTGGCTGGATGGCTTTACAGAAGTAAGAAGAATGGTAATGAACAATTATTGATTGGAATATTGCTGCTGTTAACTAAGACATTCTTTACTTTGCTTGAAGATAGGCATTTGCCTTAATTTTTTGTGTGGTTGCAAACCTTGTCATCAATAATTGCTGCCCCCTTAAAAATGTTACCTTTTATTATAGCTAAGATGCATAGCTGATCTGACAAGCTCAGCAGCAGTGTACATATTAAGGGTGGCCACCTGCCTCCTCAGTGTCATCTATGCATCATCACTGAAGAAAGGGATCCTCCAAGTCATTGTTGCCATTTTGTGTCACAGGAAGTAGAGAAAAAGTCAATGGAATTTCACTCCATGAATAATCAAAGCGTCATACACCACTAAGCGCCACCAGAATTGGATTATTATTGCTATTATTATGCATGCACCCAGCCAGTCGATAACCTCTAGTCCATACCAGCTTTATTGAGTGCCTCTACACGCCCATTGTGGTAGCATGGAGTGGGCAGCTGCTTCCTTAAATTTTCCCTTATCATCGGTATATAACTTTTTGAAAAGTATAGCTATTAGGTATGCATTTTTTCCTTTGGGGAAAAATGTTTTAAGAATGCTCTAGAATAACAATAACCTAAGATCTTAACATCTAAAGATCTTAGAATAATTTAAAGGATTGGTTTTGAGAAAGGCATTTTTTTAAGCATTGTTTCTGTTATGAGTTGCTGGATTAGACTATAGTTTATATATATACATGGACAAACAGCATTTAGTGATATGGATAAGAAACAATAGGAAGTGTAGAGTCATTGTGTAGTGCGGCGACTATGCCTAGGAGTATTGATGAATTAAGGAATATGTAGATTGTGAGAGAGATTGAGAAAAGTTGATAGTAGTCTGTTGACAATAGTACCTATATATGATTATTCTTTACCTTCTTTACCTCATGATGCAGTTTCCTTAGAAATGATATTCATATATTTCTGCTAGGGGAAATATGTCAGTATTACCTTGTATTTTAAGACATATCATAATCCTTGTTTAAGAATTAACCCTCCCTAATATGACATGTTCAACTATGGCATTGATTTCACCTCTAGATAATTATTATTTATGTAAACCTTAACCTCAAGCTTGGCATTAGTAAAAAGCATAAAGAATCACCTTTGCATGAGTAGTTTGTATGTAAACACCTGTGCCACCACAATCTTTAGCCTTACGAGTTTTCTTTGGTAATGTATTTAGAGAAGTGATGCAGTGCCGAAATTCAGCAGTCAATATGTACAGTACTCAAATTGTTCCTTGCTTCAAGCATTTACCAATTCATTATGTGTCTGGCATATAGTGGTCATGTGTTAGTCTTCATCTACTGTTATCAAGGTAGTACAGCATAATTAAGGCCATTTCTATCCGTTTTGATGCTAGTTAAGCTGTGGATGGGGAGCGCTAAGGCACACATTTGCTTGTTTTGTCTAGTGATGCCATTCATCCGAGCTTTGATATCAGTTATCTGATGGTAGTGACGTCTGCTAAACGCCCATTCTCACTTCCTTGGCATGAGTACCAAAGTATCAGTCCATGAGGTGAGGGAATTAACCTGGCCTATCCACTGACCTCATTAGGGTTGGTCCTTAAGCAATGTGGGTGTGTCTACGATACGGTCAGAGATCAAGCTCAGAGACATTGCTTTCAATATAAAGTCATGTTAAGCATTGTTACGTATTGCCTCACATTATTGATGGCTTTGCATCCAGTATGACACTGCCCTTAGTAGCTGTGGCACACTTAGTATTGGGCAGTAAAGCAATATAAGGTGCCACCCGTGTGCTTTTCAGAAAAAGACTATAGTACATAGTTAATAGTTGCTTCCAGTATCACTAGTGTCAGTGTAGAAGGCTATGCATGTAGGTCTTGCAGAAGAATACACCTCGTTCGTGCCTCCTCTGACTAACGGCAGCAGGGTTGTCAGTGTGGTTTTCTCCATTAGCAACTGTTCGTTTCATTTTTAACAACATCAATTATAACTGAATCCTCATGTGACTTTTCTCTTACAGCAGGACTGACCAGAATTAAAGTGAAAACTTCTTCAGAGTGAGAAATGTTGATAATGCAGAGAAAAGTGCAAAAATCCTAACTGCTGAGCAGAAAGCATAATAGAAAAAAATAGATACATACAAAAGACAAAGACTTAAAATGTTGTGTGAAGTGAAAATGTTCTTCCGTGAGTAATTGCGTCTGTTGCCGCGTTGTGTGAGGAGGAGCACCAAGCATCAGGGCCACCATGGATCTCAGTGTGAGGTAAGGACTTGACGGTGTTCTTACAGGGTCCGGAGTTATGGTGTTGTTGGGTCGGAAATTTTACCATTGCAGCAGTGCCTCTAATGGTACCGTTTCTTTTAATATGTTTCTGACCTTTATTTATTTAGCAGTTCTTTCTTTGGGTTTTAATATTTTATTGTTGAGAAAAAATATCCCCAAGACAATATTTAAGTTCCCTGTGCTGCTGCCTTAGTTAAGTGTATTTGTGTGTGTCATGGAGCCTTCTGATCTGTGATGTCCAGTGATGTTGATGTTTAGGGGTACAGTAACACCTTTGTAACTGTGGTTATATTCTCTGCCTCTTTGTTTTCTGAGTCTCAAGCTTATATGATCAGCTGTTATGTTGTTTTTCTGTTTTTACTCCATCGCTGTTGGAGCTTGTAGCCCTAGGAGAACCTTGCCACCTTTGCCCTCTATGTAATAAGTGCAACCAAAAGTAATGAAACTGCCTTGGTTTGTTAGATATGCTTTAGTATACTCCCATACCTTATTGTTTCCTCTCTAGGCTTACTTTTCTAGGTGTGTGGGAGTCTCTATCATATGGTTAGCACTGCCCACTTTGTCATTGCTCGGAAGTTTTTGGTGTTGCTTGATGTAAGATTTAAATGTAATTCCTTGGACTGCATCCTTGACTTCTGCATTCAAATGTTGTGTTTACAAAACAGGGAAGCACCAACTCTTAATGAGTTTTCTTTGTTTCATTTTGCTACTGTCTCTCCCTCCAGTCAACCTGGTAACACTCTTATCTACATTGAGATCAAGTTGTTAGTGTGTGTGTATGCGTGAATTTTCATGTGTGCATGTAGTACCTTGTATATCTGCATCATCTCATGCTACATATATGAACTTATCTATTAGATAATCTAATGATGCTCTCCTTGATGGATGTCCATTCATTTATGGATTTATCAACTTTTTTGGCAATTTCTTATCAGCTGTGTGCCAGGGACAGGCAGGCCGCCAGTTTGATGCTGTCAAGATTTCTTGCATGCATTCTAATGTAACCGTTCACACTACCCATCACCTTGGCGGCAGCTGGTCAGGTGATGGGCCATGTGAACGGTTCCATTATGATTAGAGTGCATGTTAGAAATCCTGACAGTGTTAAGTCAGTGGCCTGCCTGTTGGAACCATAACAGGTCTTGTGCATTGGCCTTGATCTGTGCCCCATGTCCACTCAGCAGTGAATGGTTACTGGATGTCAGTTCAGGGTTGTGCTCCGCCTGCTGGGTGCGTAGGAGTGACATGAGGTCCCCAGTCTTACAGAAAGATTCATAAATGTGTAGCTCTAAGCTAAAAAAAAAAGTGCAGTACCATAATTGGACCATGGTGAATGATACACACACACACACACACACACACACACACACACCATTGTTTAGTCACATCACGTGTTTTATTGCCACAGTTTATAACCACACACACTTCAGTTTGACACTGGGTATGATGGTAAATATGCTGGATAACATACCACTCCATATGATCATACACAACACCACTATTCATTCTACAACCATAAACCATAAACATTTAGGCCACATGAAAAAACAACAACAACAACAACTTGGATTCCAGAATGAATAGAAGCGAGGAGTGAAGTACAAGTAACAAAGTGCAGTAACAAATATAAAGCAATGAACAGAAAGGATTGCTGTTAAGTTTTCAAGGTCATATACCTACATGCTTGTATAAACTTGTAAAAACTTTAAGATTCTTTATACTTTTTATTAATATCCTGTGTACAAATCATTTAGGGGTTGTTCTGTATCACATAGTTAATGAACAGTAGGATCCCTAAGAATTTGGTGGACACAGGAGCTCACACAGTTGGATACATGCATCCTATGGGTTCACTATTTTAATTTTAATTTTGCTTAATACTTTGTCATAGGATTTCATCTGTTTGGCCTACTAGATAATTTTTGGTTTAATATTTTGTTGCTCGTGCCATTCTTAAATCTTGCCATTTGATAATAAGCTTCCCAGTACGGAACTGCACTTTACACCCTAGTATGTTAGAGTGGGTTTATGCACTTCAACGCTCTGCCCCGCATAATCTCTCTTAAGATGGTATATCCCAGGATAAAAACCGGTCATGTAGTGAGGAGGCTTACCACGAGGTTGAGGCATAATATACACTTGTCACCATCGAGAAGAAATTTAAAGGGTCAGTGACCTTTTTTAGTCTATATTTTTAACTTCCAAAACCAGTAGGCCAGATGGAGCTGCTAAATATACCAAAGCTATTCATTTAGCATGGCCCACAGCTAAGTACAACAACAAGAATATACTTTCTCAGTGTACTAGCCGGCAGATACCCCGTGGATTACAGACAGTAAACAGAGTAGTGATGATATAGTGAAACTTCAATGTATTCCAAATATTGTCTTGAAAATAGAAAATAAGAGAAAATTGAGTCCATGAAATTGAGGGTCTACTGGAGTTTTACTTGTGTTGGGGGTAAAGCATAATATTTCTAGTTACTGTTTTCCTCTCGTATTGAGGCGAAAGTTGCACCTATAGTGAGTGGCCTTGAGGTAGTGTCCTTGAAAAATAATACAGCAGCCACAGACTTACTCAGGGATAAGGACGGCTGGAAGGATGGTCAGGGCTTTTCCGGGCAATGTCTCCAAAGGGGTTCATGTTTGGTGTGGATTTAAGGAGTAGGATGATTCTTGAGTATGCTAGGGTTGTGAATGGATGGCATGGGCAAACAGAAGGGTACTGAGAAGAGAAAGTAGCAGTGGGTGAGGGTAGAGTTGGCAGTAGACCAAAGAAGACCTGCAGCCATATTCGAAGCTCTCCCTTACTTTTAGCTTTGACAGTTCTTTTATTACTAACTCAAACACTAATGATTGTTTCCAAACTTTTTTTACATGGCTGAATTCCACAGGTTTTACTTCTGCTATACAAATATTCAATTACTAACAGAAGATTATTATGGATGTAACCATTCATCCATAAAAGCAAGTCATAGAAGGATTGTAGGGATGGAATCTGGTGCATGTAGCTACTTCTCAAATTGTTAGAAATTATCTCAAGGATACGGCTAAGGAAGGAAGGTCTTTTAACATGGGTGCTAGATTGGAGTGGTTAATGACCAAGGGCTCCCAGGCTGAAGGTAAATTTTTATTTTATTTACCAAACCATTGAAGTGTATTTACAATCATACCTCTCCCCTCTGCGACGTCAATGCAATAATATACATTGATATAGGTCATTGAACGTCTTGGTAATTTATTTCATATTCATATTGTAATGAGGCAGAAATATATTCATCTGTAGTTTAGTCAAGCAAAAGTATTAGAAATATGTGATACACAATTATAGAATGAAATATAACCTGTATATAACATTATCTAACTTGGTTCTCAATGACATACGATGCAGATTACATGAGCCACTTGCACTTCATTGCTTCATCTCTGTGACTTCAGACTTGATTGGCTGTGAGAGATCATAATACTGTCAGTGATTAGTTATAGCCATTGTCATGTAAAACAATAGTAGCAACTTGAAAGATTTGCTAATATACAGCTTATGTAACCTTATGCAGTCATCTCTCCTCCATGAAAATGTACTAAGAGGCATTTTTGGAGGCATACACTAAAGCTGAGCATTGCCTTTTTTTTCCTGGCTTTGTTGAGCATTTGTCCTACTCCTCTCTACCATCATACAAAAACTTGTGTGGGCTGTGGCATTTCCTGATCAGGCATCTATTTTTTTTTTTTTTTTTAAACTATACTTTCAGTGTATCATTATCCAAAGTTTCAATTTGTAAGTACTTAAATCTTTCTGAATATAAAGAATAGGGATTATAGATGATTTGTGGGGTGGCACCCATGTCATTAGAGGTAGGTGTGAAGCCTGTTTCAGTGATAATTCTGCTACCCTTGTTTGTTCTGGCCATACTGTTTTTTGCATAAACAGTAGTAAAGAAAGTGACATAAAGATGTCACTAAACATCCATATTGTGCTGTTAGAGGTTGATGAAGCAAACTCTGCAGTGAACTTCAGTAATTTTGGTGTAGAATTGTGTAGTATCCCTGGGCATGTGTGAAAGAGCATTGTCACGCTCCAGAGTGAGGATGGTAGTGAAGGAGAGGTAGAGGGGTGCAGCAGTTGAGCTTCAACCTTGGTTCAGTACGAGTTCCACCCAGGCACTGACTTTCTTCTCTACTTGTAAAAGCACATGGTGCAGGGTCCTCAGGGTCTTACTTCCTCTTTCTGTCGTACACACTTGTACATGGATTTTTCAAACACTCAGGATCCTTGTGGGTGATGTAAAAAGTCAAAAAGACTTTCAAGGCAGGGACTTTCAAATGTGAACAGGGCTTTATTGACATCCTGGCTTTTATTTTTATTTATTTTTTATCTTTGATGAGAGTTGTGACATCATGTGCAGATGATCTATTGGCAAGTTTGGTCTTTAAGGTAAATACATTTTGATGAGTAAAATGACATGGTGAATAAATGTTAAGTAACCCCAGAAGTGAAGGCAGAAATTTGTCATTGTCAGGTCTGTCACTTTTAAGTCAGCTTTCCCCCTAATTGTAATGAAGGGGAATTAGACTTTATATAGGTAATCTAAACTGCTACATTGCAGTCAAACTCCAATACTGATTCTGATTATGCCAGTCTTGTTTTTTTGTTTAGTGTTATTCTCACATTGAACTGTCCAACATCACATAGCACTCCAAGGTGACATGTGACTTGTTTGTTCCCCACACTGCAAGGATGCCTGTCATTCCTATAAAGTATGTAAACTTGTATATAACCTCCAAGCTATTGAAGCCATGATTAGGGAATAAGCTTCCTTCAGTCACTGCTATATTGGCTTCCTTCTGCCCCTGTAGAAAGTGGTCACTAATGTTGACTGAAATACTCAAGACTTTACCAAAACCAATATTAATGCTGCAGGGGCATTGAAGAGAAGGAAGAGGGTAAAAGCAAGTAATTTTAGGTAATAGAACCTCATAAAGTGCCAAATGTCACAGATGTAATGAAGAGGAGGAGAGGATGAGCAGCAAAGAGTAATTTAAGGTAACATTATCTAATAAAGTGTGGAATGTTGCAGACGTGATGAAGAGGAGGAAGAGGGAAGTGAGAAGTGTCCGGTAAACAATGGCACTGTGACCCCTGTGGAGGAGGTTGTGGTAGAGCCAGAGGAGGAGCCGCAGCAGCAGCCGCAGCCGCAGCAGCATGGGGCCACGGTGCCGCCCAGGGAAGGGGAGGGGGAGGCGGAGGGGGCTGGAGCAGTGATGGATCTCTCGGCTTCTGTTCCAGCTTCCAACAAGAGACTTAGAGAGGGTAAGAACCAACATTAAAGTTAGGGTCTGTTCACAAAACACTTACAACTGCTTAATGCATGTACGTACTCATGTAAAAGTTATTTTTTTAATGTTCTACAAAGGGTTAGTTCTATGGAGCTGAGTATTCCATGTATATTACTTCTCTGTGGGCTTAGATATGTTCCTCAGTTGAACTTGTAGCCCGACTTTAAGAAGAGTACATAGAGTAGATCCTTATTATTTTTTTTTATTAGCAGTTACATCCATCCACTGCACATTCAGTTTGTATGTGATACTTAAAGTGTATGCATATTTTATAGTCTTAGATCCTTTAAAGTACATAAAACTAAATCACAAGGGTTAGCATATAGTTCAAGTGACTTATGTGTGAGTTTGTTTTGATTGTGCTGATATAGGAAGAACTTTTTTAGGTGACTTACATTGAAAGCATTCTTGCATGAATTAAGAATATGAATTAGGCACTTGTAAATGGTGTTCGTAAATATAGATATGGTGTTCATAGACACACTTTTGTAGGTATACATGTACATTTCACCCTAGCTATCTTGTGTTTAAAAGAGCCTTGTGTGTCTGCAGGTGATGAAACATCTGAGGAGTTAGGAGAGTGTGATGCCCCGCCTGCGTCCCGGCCCAGGCTGACCGCTACACCTGAGGCCAACAACACTGCCAACCATATAGACGGCCACCAGACCCCAGCCGATGACACCCCTAAGGTCAACGGGATGAGCAATGGTTACGAGAGTGACAGCAATGGCATGAACGACGTCAACGACAATGAGGTGGAGGAGGAGATGCCCCCGATCCCCCCCATCAAGGAGCTGAGCCCTGAGGAACTGGCAGAGAAGATGAAGCTGGTCCATCGACTGCAGGTAGAGCTTCGCAATGAGGAGATGAAGCTGGTACTCCTCAAGAAGGTCAGGCAGTCCCAGGTGAGGCCTGCAGCCACAGCTAGTAGGGTTGATGCTGGGAGAGTCAATATCCAAGACTTTAGAACACAAGTCGTCCCAGGTTCATGCTGAGATTGGTGCCAGGCTCTCCACATGGTTGGATCAGGTGGGCCTTTAATGGCGCCAGTCTGGTAGTCGCCTTCCCTCACAGGGACTGACGACCAGTTGAGAGGCCCAAGGAAGGTACTGGTTGATCCTGCCATGTTGTGGGATATTGAAAGGACACAATGTGTCAATTTTCCTCACAGCTGTGTCAACTGTAAGCTTCAAGGCAGTCAAAGAGAGGAACAATTGATGTCCTGTTTAGTGCCACAGACAGCAGAGTTGTGGAGCAGGAGACCAATCTTAGATTTGTGCAGAGTTGCGTTCTAAAATGTGCAGCAAGTGAAGAATTTCAATTTTTTTACCAAATGCCTAGTTTGTATAGGTATTGAAGGGACTCACCCATTTTGTTGAGGCGCAGGTCACATAGGAAGCTGCTAGACTGATGGTTCTTTTAGTTGGATAATGTGCAGTTAGTCAGAGGATGAAGTTTGAGTGGAATGGGGGTCCATTGGCTGATATGAATGCAACTTTATTAACTTTGCAAATCACTTCATGCACTGCACCCTGTTCAAATTCATGCCCTAATTCTTGGAAGGTTAAGTCCTGCTGTGGGTTTGGGTGTTCTCATTGAATTTCCTCTCATATTTGGTCTCCTCATATTATTCAGCTTGATAAATTTAAAGTTTATTATTTTAAACATGTAGATGAGTAGCTTAAGTACCCCTTCCCACTTGATACTTACAAATTCCATTGATTAGTTGCACTGCAAAGTTTGCATGACTATTTACCCATAAGTGTGAATTGTTCTCGGCAACAAATGTTAAAAAGCTGACCTTATCATTAATTGTCATCCTCTGCTCCTGATCCAAAGTTTGCTGATGTTTCAGGTGATGAAGGAAAATGTGAGTACCACTGCCAATGACACAAAGACTGCCCTCAACAAGCTTCCCTCTAACACAACGGCTACCAAGTTGGCCCCCTCGCAGCCTCCCCCTCTCATCAAGCATGATCTGAGTGCCAAGGTACAGCTCCTCTTCCTGAGTCCTGTTCTGTTGTAGTGTGTCACTCCAGCTTTGTGTGTTATAGTAGGTTATAGGTAAAGGAGATTCAATGTTTTGTTCCATGTTAAGAAGGCATGTTACAGCTCCTCTTCCAATCCTCTGTTGTTTTAGTGTCACCCAAGCTTTTTGTGTTACAGAAGGCTATGCTGTATTTACTTGTGTAAAAGTTCATTGTGTAAAAATCACTCCTCTTTCCCCCTCAAGGCAACTAAGTTATAGTGGATTGAGAAAAAGATGTAACTCTGCTATAAAGTAGAATCTATATAAAAGTCAATCCCATAAACTTGGACTTAGAAGATTGATAAATATAATAAATGGTTATGATAATAATGAAATAAAATAGACAAATAAAACTTTTACACGAGTCTGTACGGCATGTGGAAGAGATGTCTTTTGCTCCATGTTAAGGAGGCATGACCTTGTGTTTAGTGTGGCAGTGATTCCTGCTTGTGTCCTGCAGTGCTTGCTTTGGACCTAGCAGTGGCAGAGGCCGAGTATTCATTTTGAGCTTCAGATTATTTGCTGTGTCATGTAGTAGTTGTCATTGTGAGTTAAGGATCCACCAAGGTCTGATTCTAATTTGTCTGCATTTTTGTCACATAGTAAACCCCTATTCAGCAAAATAATATTCAAAAGTCTGTTTTTTATGTAATTGGTGTGCTTTGCTGACCCTCAGTGTGCATCATCTTGGCTCTGATCAGAGTTAATTTGTGACAAACTTTTCTTATTAAGTTTTTGTTCATCTGAGTTTATTATTTAATATAAAAAAAATATTCAGTATTTTTTCCTTTTTGCAATATGGTCACTTGTAGTTGGACTTCGTGTGTGTATCTGTGTGTGTGTGCTTATTGCACATGGTCAGTGTTACATATTGATAAATCTATTTTGGATCATTGATATTATTTTGTGAGCGAGTCACTAAGGTATTAAAACCCGCCCTTATGTTAGACTATGGTGTCAGAATTGATTAGCTTGCAGTAGAGGAAATGGAGAATGTGATATGGTATTGTGCTCTCCTAGTTATTTCACTCAGAAGTAAGCAACAGTATCTTAGTTGAAACTCTATTGGCCTGTTGCCCAGCTAAGCATAAGGCTATGGGAATGTCGAAGCAGATGAGAGGTGGGGAATAGGGAGCATTTAGAGACTGGTATTGAGCATGTTTAGCCATAACTATTGAGGATATGGGTGGTGGAGAAAGGAACTGGCCTCCCTGCTCTTCTGTCCTTCCTGCTTTTGATAGTATTGGACCCCACCTTTAGTATACTAGTATTTAGAATGAAGCTGAAGAGAGAGGCCTTGGATAAGTGTTTATTATGAGTTAGTTAGGCATATGCATGAAGGAAAAAGTCTGTTAGTGTAATAGATGATTTATGATCGTCTGGTAATCAAACCAACTGTGAATTGAAATGTTGAAGTAAAACAGTTTTATCATCTGGCCCTAAACCCAATATTTCCATCCAGGCATCGTCTTCTGCCATCCCTGCGCACATCAAGGCATCGCGTG
The DNA here is from genome assembly GCF_024679095.1 of Eriocheir sinensis. Lineage (NCBI taxonomy): Eukaryota > Metazoa > Arthropoda > Malacostraca > Decapoda > Varunidae > Eriocheir > Eriocheir sinensis. The sequence goes on from NC_066536.1 coordinate 13,504,363, forward strand.
AGTATAAGCAGCAAGTGAAGAATATGTCATCAGGTGTCACCTCTGAGTCACTGTCTCCTAGTGCACTGCAGGCTCAGAAGCATCTGTTGGCAAGAGGTATGTATATGGCTCTCTGTGTCCTGCAAAGTGTGTTTAGTACACTAGAAGAGGAAGTTTGGACTCATTATACTTGTAGTAATTCTTTTTGCAGTAAATTTTTAATTTAGAAATATACAGTTAACTAATAAAACCATGTTTGTGTTGGTACAAATCCAAGCTTGTGCTAGTGTTATAAATGCACTGACCTGATCATGGACAGGATGCATTCTGAAAACATGGCCTGGTGTAGAATAAATTTCATTTTATGAAAAGCAAGACATTTGTCAATGTCACGGCTTGTTTGTTAATTCACAAAACTAATTACTCTGGTTACCTCAATGGTGAATGATAACTGAGGACCATAACCAAGAATGCCGTCCTGGCTGTGAGTGAAATACTCGAGTCAAGCGTCACCGTGAACTTGCGATGTGCTAACTTCCCCGTATGTCCTGTATCAGGGACCACCCTGACGAGCACCGGCGGAGGCAATGGCTCGGGCAGCTCTAGCGGCAAGTCCAGCAACGGAGGCAATGGAGGCAGCTCGGCCAACATGCTCTCCGGCCTGCCCCCTAACCTGAACCTGCCCTTCAACCTGTCGCGGGAGGTGGAGATCATTCGCAAGGACTCGCCTGCCTCGTCCTCCTCCCCTGGCCCCGGCCCCCTGGACTCCCCCTCCCAGGTGTCCATCTCCAAGGTGCGGACGTCCACCCCTCACTCCTCACACCCATCAGCCGACCGTGCCCTCATAAAGGTTCGCACATCACCCTCATGCGGCCCCTCAGCCAGGCCACTGCTTCTCCACTACCTCTCCTTAGTTGGTATTTTATTTTGTTGTGGAGATTAGCCCCTCCTGTGTCTCAGGAACCCGTGCATCACTTCCTGTGTTGTGGTGTCCGCACCAGACACCATATAAATTTGTGTTCAAGTCATTTAAACTAATTTTTCAAGCTAAAGGGGTTGACTTTTACATGATGCTACTCTTAGGGGTGAAATTCACTCCCCAAAACACAACCTTTGGGCAAAAGTCTTTCACAAGGGTACTATTGTTGTAGGGAGATGAAATTTACTCTTCCAGGAAACTTTTAATAATTTTGTGTTTGGGATTACTAAGCATGGATATTACTTCTCCAGGGGGTCAAATAGGTTTCTCAATGGAACAAATCATAGGCTTGGAGGTTTGAATCTTACATGGATGTTGCTTTAGTCCTCAGCAGACCATGTTGAAGCCTAAGCAGGTATGAGTTTTATAGAAAGCTACTCTGAATGGGCTTATTCCTTCATTGAACACACATCCTTTGGTGGGAGGGGGTCGACTTTTACACAAATATATATGGTCGTCTTTCCATCTCAGCATTTCCTCCCATGGATGATGCACGGTCCCCAAGATACAGCAGAGAGCTTTGATCCATGTTATTGTGGCCTTGATTTAGTTTCTTTTGTTTTCTTCACAATCTAACCTTTTAATATCCTTAGTTTTGGTAGCTGCCTCACCTAACATCAGGACAGCCTAACATGCGGCTTTATAGCATGGAAGCCTTTTTGAAGATTATAATGGGAAATATCTAACATTCTCAGTTGGCTTGTTCATTTGACTGGGAAATAACATAATTATATATGATGTAAATCAAAATGAAGAAAAGAAATACTGAACATGATGTAAATACAAAGAAGAAATTGCTTTGAACAGGAAGCAAAGTGATAAATTGATTAAAATATATTGTCTTAAGTCATACTCATTTGATCTTACAAAACAAGAGCCTTTAGTGCAATATTGAGGCTTCTAAAATATAATGATGTCTTGACTGATGCTGAAGTAGAATTTCATGATTGATAAAAGTTTGCTGAAGGGAGGATTTTTTTATTGCTTCTCAGCCATAAAATATAAAGCTGTTTTATAATGTAACTGGCAATTCATATTAGAATTTCGAACAGAATAGGAATATAACTGTTCCAATATTATTTTTTCATACTTCAAAATATTACAGTTGCTTAGTAGACACTTGCTAAAAATATCTGCTTATTCTAGATTTCCTGTTAGAGTTTATATGCTTAGCTTTTTCTTGCCTCCCTGTCATTCTGTAATAGGACTTTTCAGTGAGTTGTATTTTTTATGTTTTTCTTATGAAGGCTGTACTTACTTTGTATCCGGGAACTTACTTTTTGCTTTGATATTTTTGTTGACTTGTGCTTATTGAGTTTCCATTTTATTTTTGTATTTTGTGTATATTAATTAACATTTTTCTTCAGGTTTTAGCCTTTCAGTTTTACTGCTCACACATTCTTTATATTTTCCTTAATCTTTAATTTAATTAACTTGTGTCTCAGTAACACTAAACTCACACTTTTTAACAGTTTTTGAGTATTAGAGCATGTGAACTCTTGGGTTTCCTAGCATCCAGAAGTACTAAGATACTTTGCACCATTTTTTTTTCAATAGCCAGAATCCTAAAGTTGCTGTCTTTAAAGTTATTATTTTCACTTTGAGCTAATGGCCTGCAGGAGTAATGTAGTCAGCAGGCCAAAAAACGTGCTGTTTAGCAAATTGAGTTTGTTTTCTTTCTTTCCACTCGGCTGGTCTCATAAATCAAACATTACCACCATCACCCATCACTGCCCTCCCACCCTCCCCCCTCCCTTATATTACTTGTATGTTGTGACAGAAGTGTTCATTCTGCTCTCATAATTAAAGTTCATTGCCTATACCTTGTTTCAGCGAGTTTGTCAGAATCTGTGCTCACCACATGGCTATAGCTTTGTTATGAGTGCTTCCACACATGACAATACATTGTTTCTTTGGGCTGTTGTATGACATGCTCTTGACATATTTTTGTCCATGGGATAAAAAGAATGCAGTCATGTCTGCTTTTGATGCTGCTCCCCACTTCATACTGTCATGATAAATGAGTCAGGAGTGGAGGAACAAAGCTGTTGTCTTAGGGTGGGAATCACTCTTGAGTCTGGAGCAAAGTATAGTTGCAATTTTGTTTGTGCTCCCATCAACACTTCATTGGTTGTAATGATGCTCATTTACTTGTTGGGTCAGTCAGGGAGCACCGTCAGTTGGACAATGTTCAAGTCCTTGAGATAGTACTCAGTGATTGAAATCCTTGAGAAAGTACTCAAAAGTCCTTTTAGCTGTGCCTCACACTTCAGTTAGAACCTTATACCTGCAATTTCCAGAAAATAATTCATGTTAATCACCTTGAGAGCTACAAGCAAAAGCACTTTTCTTGGGGTTAAAGTTGCCAAGTACCAACATATTCTTATTTTTCCATTCTTGTAGGTGGGCATCATGGATGACTTAAATTCATTATCACAAAGTATATAACTTAGTCATCCCATGATGACCATGTCACGAATGAAAAACACAAACATATATATGTATTGGCACTTGACAAATCTATCCCAAGAAAAAATGCCCTCCTGAAGAACTTGTACATGTCGTCATGATGCATTTGATTCTGGTAGTGTTTCTATTTTAAGGCATTAGATCAACTCATTATATAAACTTGACACGTGCATAGAGAGAAGGTGGCACCCTTATCCACTTGTACATACTGCACCCAAGGCATGCAGGCATGTGCACACATACCTCTGGGACGAGTATGTTGGGTTGACATGACACAAACTAACATGAGGGGATGTAAGGCTGGGCATCCATTTGGCCGGTCTGTGATGCGCGTCTGTGACTGGGTCTGGAGTGTGCATCAAAAAATGTTTATGCTCATCTTACTTAACTTTTGAGGTGGGAAAATTATAAAAAAAAGAGAATTGTTGCAATCACTGCAATGGGCATAGCTGTAGTTGGATCAGTTGATGCTTCTTTGCCTGACACAGACACGGGTCACAGACACATAGACGTGGCCTAATAGTACTAGATTAAAAGTTATCTAAGAAAACTGGGTTAAGGTTTGGGTGAAGTAAAGTCTTGGGTGTTAGTTATTCAGCAGTTTCATTGAGTGTTGTGATGTGAGCTGCTGCCAGGGCCCACAACAGTAGTACTAGATTTGCCAGTTAGTATGTATGCACCTTTCCACTTAGTACTTATCAGGAAAAAAAGCTAACCAGGTAAATTAGGCTGATGGATGAAATTGAACTATTGTCAAAATAAAGAATGCTCTATCAATCTTTATTTTGAAGAAAGTTCATTTTGTATTGCAGCTTAATTTTGCTGAGTAAATATTTTACCAATGCGAGTACAAATTATTTTCGTGGGTACAAAGTGACAACATTTTTCCCATTTGAATGGCATGTGAAGTCAGCCATTCCTCCTTCTTGAAATGTTCTCTTTGGACTTGTTGAGCCCCACCACCCTCACCATACAGAAAACTGGTAGTTATGATGATGAAAACTAAAGATTCAGGTATAGGCACTACTTTGCATACACAAATTTATCGATTCTACTTTTTATGTCTACTAATAACGTTACTATTGTTCCATAGGTCATGTGCCTGTTCTCTTTTACTACAACATAATTGACTGTGTATTTAAAACTTTAGTGTAATTATCACAGCTTAAAAATTTTAAACTGAAATTACTGTGGAATGTTACTACTTTTGTGGCTGACCTTGACATTTTAGGAAGTAGTTTTGTGATTTTCAAAAAAAACTTACAAGCTACATATGAAAAAAATTGGATAGGGACGTAATTTTGAAACATTGATATAAAACAGATGTGAGGAGGAAGTGCCTTAATTGTTTATTTTTTCTAGGATGGTTTAGGAGTAAGGTGCCGGTGGTGACTGACGAGTAAATAAACTCATCTTTATTCCTTTAACCCAAAGCATTAGTAGCGGTGGTGTCTTCCAGGATGGTGGGGTCCTGCTGTAAATATTCAGTTCTGTACATGATAATGATTTCACTCATATTAAGTTTGGCTATTTCTTGTGGAGCAGCCAGTGAGCAACAGCAGCAGTAGCAGTAATAGCAGCAATACCAGCAGCAACCGAGTGGATGACACCCACACGCCGGCCCAGCGCCAGGCAGCTGCTCGTCTGGCTCTGAGGAAGCAGTTGGAGAAGACACTACTCAGGGTGAGGCAGATTTTTGTGAGTTGTTTTGTTTTTCCACCTCGTCGCCTACTCTCCTCTAACTTAGTGTTTTAAGCCTTGTAAAGTCAGGTACAGTGTTGCTTTCCCTGCTCTCTCTTATTGCTGTTTGCATGCTAATTGCTCTCCTGGAATTGTTAAGTGGATGCTGTCACCTCTCCTGCAGTCTCACTCTACAGGAGTTTCAACTCAAGCCCACCCTTATGCTGTCCTATTCTTTAATTATGCGCGATTTAACCTGTTTCTTCATTCATACCTTTCACACGTTAACTCAGGAAAATCCTTTCCTTTGCATTTGCTCCTTTCTATGACTTTGACTCTTTCAAGAGAGGATTTTAGACAATTCTTGAACTAAATTTAGTTTTCAGGCTTCTTCCTGTTGTCTTTTTATAAGAACAACAAGTTGAAGGTCATTTTCCTACTCTACTCTTAAGAAAAGATTACTAACCCTATTTAACATTACAATCATACATATTTTTTTCATGACTGTATTTGATATATTTACTTAATTCATGTATTCTTTCTCCATTTGCCATTATCCCAGTTCATGCTATCATTTATTGCATACTTTTTGTCCATTTCACAGTCAGTGCTTAGCAGAATTTAGATGCTATTAATCTCATAAGAACAAGACAGTATTCAGCAATAGACATATTTCTTCCTCCTCAGATTCCACCCCCCAAACCACCTCCTCCAGAGATGCATTTCATCCCTAACCCCAACAACACTGAGTTTATCTACCTACTGGGCCTGGAGCAGTGTGTGGAGCACATCCTACTCAATGGCAAGATGACGGATCCACACCCCATGCCCTTCATCTGTTCTCAGTGTGGAACAGACTTCACCCCTGCCTGGAAATGGGACAAGGCTTATCTCAAGTCCAAAGGTTAACACTCGCTGCTGTTTTCTTCCCAATGTAGACTCCTCAATGCCTATAATGCCTTAGATTGTATGCATTGATTGACACTGGCTTTTGTTCTCTATCCCCAACACAATGCTTCCTCTGGGAACTCCCCTAGAGGTGGTGGCCATGGTAGAAGTTTCCAGTTCTCTTTGGTTAAGCCTTTACTCAGTTCTGTTGAGCTCCTTTGTTGGAGGTCCCCCTACCTTTGCCCCATTTCACTATACCAGTCTTTAAATCTGGGATGAATCCATCTTCAAACCACAATACAATACCAGTCCACCTCAGGTCGAAGACAAGGCATTTCCTAATGTTCTCCACCTCTTTCTGATGTTAGTGTTTTCCATCCTGTTCATATACATTCTCTTAATTATATCTCTGTACCAGATTCTTTCTGTCTGCGCTGACTTCTACAGTTCTGGGTTACCACTCTTTCAGTCCATTTTTACTCAGTTCTATTGGTGCTATGACCTGCCCCAGTTCATATCTTTTTAGTTTCCATAACAATATCTTTAACCTTTGTACCCACAAATGACTCATCCTTTTTGTTTCTTTTACAGTCAAAGGGGAGAATGGTCGGGAGGGTAAGGTGGTGTGTGAGTTGTGTGTCACCACCAACCTCAAACAAGCCCTCAAGCAGGAGCACACCAACCGGCTAAAAGCTGCATTTGTAAAAGCGCTTCAGCAAGAGCAAGAGATAGAGGCTCGCATGGCGCAGGTATGGCCAAAGAAGGTACAGTTTTGACGTGTTTTTGTTTTGTAGCACTAGTAGTTGGAGCTCACTGTGGGCTGGTATGGTAATATGTGCAGGCCCACACAAAAAGTGTGCAAGGTGATACCAACCACTGCTGCCACTTGAGTCATTACCAGGCAACTAGTCCCCTGAACCTTGCCCATAGTATACCCAGATTAGCATTGGCCATTAAGCTTAGTATGTCCAACTTCTCTTGACATGACCAATCATATATAGCACCATTTGCATTTGATGATTTTCTTGGTTTAGCTGTTTTTTCTTTATCAAAAACAAAATACTCAGTCAATCATCAGAAAAGTGGGCTTAAAGCACAGTAACTTAGCAAATAGGCAGGGCTTGGGGACTTGTTGGCTGGTGGTGAGTGTACCAGCCAAGCCAAGAATAGCATGCACTGTTCACTTTGTTGTCCTTGGTGAGACTTCCTTGATGGCTGGCCTGAGTCCATCAAAGGCAGAGGTCTCCCTAAATGTCTGCCACTCAGGCATCTTGGTGATTATGTTCCTCTTGCACTGTGTAACTAATGATTTTTATTGAGTTGTTTTTCATAGTTACATGTAATCTGTGTTGAGTAAAACAATTGCAATAATGAATAAGCATGGAACTGGAAGCTGATCTGTATTATATATATATATATATATATATATATATATATATATATATATATATATATATATATATATATATATATATATATATATATATATATATATATATATATATATATATATATATATATATATATATATATATATATATATATATATATATATATATATATATATATATATATATATATATATATATATATATATATATATATATATATATATATATATATATATATATATATATATATATATATATATATATATATATATATATATAAATATATATATATATATATATATATATATATATATATAGATTTATATATAAATATATATAAATATATATATGTATATATATATATATAGATATATATAACTTGACAAGTTGTCTCAAGGAGTCAATAATTATAAGATAATTTTCTAAACTTGATTGGTTTCCATGTTTCATGTGTTGATCAAAATCTCCTTCAAAGCTTCTTAAAAGAATGGATGTGTTTGCTACCTTCCAGCCTGCACCATACAAACACAAGTAATATGGGCCTGAGGCTGAGTTATAATGACCATAGAATTTTTTTTGAAATACAGTGCATGTGCTCCTTGGCTGTTATTGTAGCTCCTATGTTTAAGATTTTTAATGTAGATAGCTAACCTCTTTGCTACATCACTTACTACAGTGAGTGGCATATCTGTATGCAGAAAAATAATCATGAATTTGTGATGTGCAGAATCAGGTGTGTGATACCTAAGCCTCTTGATTTCAGGTGAACTTTCTCCTTGTTCAACATCTTCCTTTTTGTTTTTTGCTTTTTTCTCATCATTTTCCATTTCCATACTTCATATCATCTCTTATTTTATTTCTGCCCTGATTGCATTAGTCTCTTGCATAATGTGAGTGAGCGCTGATAGCTTGGTCAGTTCAGGAACAGTTGCAATTTTGAGTAAGCCTGTCATGAGATATTGCCTACTTCATCGGGGACGACACTCAAACGGGAAGGAGATTTAGATCTAATCTTGAATGAGTCGATATGCGAGTCAGTATCCAGTGAATCAGTATCATTTGATGAATAGAAACGAACTTCACATGTACTTTGGTGGTTGCAGTGAGTTACTTTTTTGAGATGTCTCACATGTCAATCATAATGTCTTATAAAACTGAGGCATATACTTTCTTACAGCCAAGACATCTTATTCAGCAAGGTGTACTTGATCAGTAAAATTTACAATGCTAGGCATTAAATAATTTGTTCCTTGAAAACATGTTATAATCAGCTTTGCACATCAGTAAATTTTCTAAGAACTATATGAATAACATTTTATCACATTAAATCTTTTATTTTTTATGTAAGTATTATTATTAGATGGATTTTAAACCCACAATTGATTTTGCCTCTGTATCTGTATTCTCAAGTTATCAAGGAACATACCATCCCTTGTTATATATATATAATTTGAAAAAATAAATAGGCCATCCCTTGGCATATGTGTTGGTAACAGCCGTCCCTTAGCATATGTAGAACACCCACCAATCTGCCTCACAATGTGGACTGTGAATGGCAGTTCAGTGTTTAGCATTTGCCTGCTTAGTGCCACGAGCTCCCACCCTAGCCATAAACACAGTGTTCTCAGCACATCTGTGATGCTCCTGGAAAATAAATCCTGTCTGCAGAGGCTTGGTCCTGGTACCCTTTGCCACATAATTCAGTGTTGTGTGCAATGCCCATCTTATTTTCAGCTGCTATTTCTTTATTCATCAGGATCAGAGACATTACCGAAGAGAGGTCGGCAAATCCTCGCCAATCCCAAATGTTTACAACCGGGAGGATCGCCGCCGCTCAGGAGTCATGGCAGACTCAAGTGACTTCTTGACTGTAGGAGGGAGGGGGTCGTCATCCTCGGTTGTCATCTTGCCACGTCAGGTCAGCCGGAGGAGCTGGATCAGGCTTAATATACACTTGGGGCTGTCACTGCCTGGGGGCAAACTAGGCGCTTAGATGATCACCAACACACGTGCGAAGGGGATATTGTAGTGGTGGCGTACTGGGTGACCTTTCAGTGTTGGGTGTGACATAAGAGTGACCTTTTGGGTTGGTCATGGTGTTACACCTCATTGTGGCAGACTCTAAACTGTGATCATTGACCACTGTAAATGCAGTATTTTAATATATTTTGAACAATACATAGAAAGCTTGGATCATTAACTAATTGTATTGAAAGCTTGGATCATCAATTAATTAAGTGCAATTTGAAATTTATTAAACATTCATAAAAAAATTAAATGGATATAAATTTATGATTTTATTAAGTTTTGTTTTCTTCCCTCAGTATTGATTCATTTTGCACATTGATCCCATAAGCTAGAGTGAAGTGATTTTAACCATCGACATGGTCCTGAGGTATGGTGTTGGACAGGACTTCAGTATACAGTGAACCCATTATTTAACATCTTGATTCAGCCATTGATAATAGGGTGTAGTGAATC